>NW_012108886.1:564496-565086 GCF_000951045.1 Mandrillus leucophaeus
TAATCCAGCATATAAACAGAACGAAAGACAAAAACCACATGATTATTGCAATAGATGCAGAAGGGCCTTTGACAAAATTCAACAGCCCTTCATGATAAAAACACTCAATAAATTCATTATTGATGGAATATATCTCAAAATAATAAAGGCTATTTATGACAAACCCACAGCCAATATCATACTGAATGGGCAAAAACTGGAAGCATTCGCCTTGAAAACCAGCACAAGACAGGGATGCCCTCTCTCACCACTCCTATTCAACATAGTGTTGGAAGTTCTGGCCAGGGCAATCGGACAGGAGACAGAAATAAAGTATATTCAATTAGGAAAAGAGGAAGTCAGATTGCCCCTGTTTGCAGATGACATGATGTATACTTAGAAAACCCCATCGTCTCAGCCCAAAATCTCCTTAAGCTGATAAGCAACTTCAGCAAAGTCTCAGGACACAAAATTAATGTGCAAAAATCACAAGCATTCTTATATACCAATAACAGGCAAACAGAGAGCCAAATCTTGAGTGAACTCCCATTCACAATTGCTTCAAAGAGAATAAAATACCTAGGAATCCAACTTACAAGGGATGTGAAGGA
>NW_012108886.1:565886-584871 GCF_000951045.1 Mandrillus leucophaeus
ATCAAAAAGTGGGCAAAGGATATGAACAGACACTTCTCAAAAGAAGACATTTATGCAGCCAACAGACACATGAAAAAATGCTCATCATCACTCACCATCAGAGAAATGCAAATCAAAACCACAATGAGATGCCATCTCACACCAGTTAGAATGGCGATCATTAAAAAGTCAGGAAAAAACAGGTGCTGGAGAGGATGTGGAGAAACAGGAACACTTTTACACTGTTGGTGGGACTGTAAACTAGTATAGCCATTGTGGAAAAGAGTGTGGTGATTCCTCAAGGATCTAGAACTAGAAATACCATTTGACCCAGCCATCCCATTACTGGGGATATACCCAAAGGATTATAAATCATGCTGCTATAAAGACACATGCACACGTATGTTTACTGCCGCACTATTCACAATAGCAAAGACTTGGATCCAACCCAAATGTCAATAAATGACAGACTGGAGTAAGAAAATGTGGCACATATACACCATGGAATACTATGCAGCCATAAAAAAGGATGAGTTCATGTCCTTTGTAGGGATATGGTTGCAGCTGGAAACCATCATTCTCAGCAAACTATCACAAGGACAGTAAACCAAACACCCCATGTTCTCACTCATAGGTGGGAATTGAACAATGAGAACACTTGGACACAGGAAGGGTAACATCACACACCGGGGCCTATTGTGGGGTAGGGTCAGGCAGGGAGGGATAGCATTAGGAGATAAACCTAATGTAAATGACTAGTTAATGGGTGCAGCACACCAACACGGCACATGTATACATGTGTAACAAACCCGCACGTTGTGCACATGTACCCTAGAACTTAAAGTATAATAAAAAAGAAAAAATAATAATATAAATATTATCATTTGTTATAATTAATTGCTAGATATATAGATATATTAAAGAGATACTATGTATAGAAAACCAATGTTATCACCATTTATTGCTAATTGTAGTAGCAATAAAATATATTACTCACTAATGTGAACCATGAAAAAAAAAAGAAAATGAAAAGACAAGATACGGAATGGTAAAAACAATTGAAACACATGATCTAACAACACAGTTTTATTCAGAATATACAAAGTGCTCTTACAGATGAATGATAATAAAAATAATCTAATAAATGTTGGCAAAAGATTTGAGTATACTTCACAAAAGACAATATATGCATTGCCAAAAATCACCTAAAAAAGTGCTCACCATCATTAGTCATCAAAGAATCGCATGTGAACATGATGTCTGAAACTTTAGTTTGCGCTAGTCATCTAGTTAACACCACAATGAGATACAACTTTACACTCACTAGAATGTCTATAATAAAGACAGAAAATAAAAAGTGTTGATGAGGATGTGGAGCAACCAAAACTCTTATAAACTGCTTATGGGAATATAAAATATAACAGCCCTGAAAAAAAGTTATCAGTTTCTTAAAAAGTTAAATATAATCCTACTGTAAGTCTCAGCCATTCCACTTCTAGGTATCTATCCCAAGAAAAATAAAAGCACAAAAGGACATGCACATGAAGGTTCACTGAAGCTTTATTCAGAATAGCCAAATACTGGAAACACCTCAAATATTCATCAGTAGGTGAAAAATGGCTAGACAAAATGTGCCATACCCATAAGATGAAATACTACTCATGTATAAAAACAGAAAAATCTATCGATACACGTAACGAAATGGGTGAATCCAAAATCATTATTCTGAGTGAAAAAAAATCATGTACAAAAGAGCACATAGTGTATTATTCCATTTACATAAAATTATTAAATATGCAAACTAATTACAGTGACAAAAAGCAGATTGACGGTTGCCTGAGCAGAAGAATGCAGGATGGAGTGGACTGCAAAGGTGTGTATGAGGATCCTTTGGGGGTGATGGAAATGTTGTGTTTTGATCAAGGTAGTGGTTTCACAGGTGTGTATATCTGTCATGACTCACTGAATCGTACACTATAGATGTATGCAAAACATTTGAAGTGAATTATACTTCAGACAAGTTGACTTAAAATAAAATAAGTGCTGAGTTCTGAGCTTAGCTCCAAGTGAAATATCAAAGGAATATTATCCTTATTGTTTCTGCTGTAGTAATTAATTATTATTGCTACACCATTGACATCTGACTCAGTCCCATTCATATTTGTAGCTTGTTTCCATTCTGATTTATGCTCAATGGATAAGACAGTATTAGGCCAAAGGTAGCCTTTCCTGAATTACTTAATAAAACCCTTTTTTCCTAAAAGGGTAAGTGGGAGGATCAAATGATGACATCTTATATGTGGAGGTAAACTATAAATACTGTTTGGTAGTTTTATTATTATTTGTTTACTCAGTTGATAGCCCCTGAGAAAGCCAGCACTGTTTCTGATAAAGGAAAAATAAGTAGACCAAAACCCCACAAATTTCAAGCTTTCTCTCTGCCCTTCTCATGGTTCCATCTACCAGATGCAACTTGGAATTAGCAGATCTGATGGACATTGAGTGGGCTTGGATTTGAAGCTTGGTTCTGCCACTCGTCAGTTGTGTGAATTTCAAGGTACTTAACATCTTTTAGACTCAGTTTGTCATCTATACAATGGGCAGAATAGGAATGCCTGAAACAGTGGTTGTGAGACTTTTGAAATATACATACATATTGCATAACACCTTTGATCGAGTAAATTCACAGCAGATGGTAGTTGTTCCTATACTTTCCCCCATGGTTAAGGTATTATGTGTATTTGTTTAGCCACAGTGAGAAGTCAACCCTGGAGCTATGAATCCATTTATAGTGTGTGACATAACGCTAAGGTCTTCTTTTTGCATCTGTACTTTCTCACTTTGTGCTTGAGACGTTGCATGCCAAAGGTCAGAGTGGAACAGGGTCATACTCTATATTCATCATTCACTCCTCTTACTGCAGGTAATTTCCTCTGTTCATGTGCTGTTAATGATGTGACTATCAGTCCTGGTGGCCAATTATATGACCTAATCATAGCACCGCATCATGCTCAATTCATCTCTCTCAACAGCTCCAGATGGCATCTGAACACTCATTGGTAATAAACAGGGAGAGATTATTAAAAATAAAAAAGGACTTCTCTAATCAACTTGGATAATTACCTCAAAAATAATAATAATTCTGAATCCTCTCCATAACCCATATGGAAAACTCTAACATTATGAAGAAAAGAGATGCTAATTAGCTATTTTCACTTTACCTAAAAAGAACAGGACCAAAGGCATTCAGTCAGGAAACTAAAATCACATCTTCAAAAGCATGTTTGATTAAGGAGAAAGTGAGACAAGCATTCAAGGGCTTGCTGCAAAGATGCAAGAACTCAAGTAAATGTTAAGGTAGAAAATGGGCCAAGGCAAATGATTTTAAATCATCCTAAATTTAGAGAAATATAGGGAGAAGCTCTTTGCTTCCTGTAAATGAAGACCTCAAAGCATCAATTGTGTTATGCCATAGGATACAGATATGGATTTAAGTCAAAGACTATAATGAAGGCGTTATGTTGTTTTTAATAAGAAGAATCCAACTTCCCTTTGATATTGCTTAATCTGCAGAAATGGCAGTATTTTTAGTGTTCAGTCTTTCAATGAGTGATGATGACAATAAAGTGCCTGTCACTCCAGGAAAGCTAAAATGAACCATTATGGATCCCTCTACAGGTAGAACCTCGGGTACTGATGGACATCCTGCGGAGTTTTAGGTACACTTACCAGAAAATGCTCTTGTGTTATATGTAGACATGCTTAATGAGGCAAAAGATAATGGATTCCTTTTAGGCACAGAAAAGCTGCTAAAGGAAATGAAATTGGGCTGGAAAGTTGGGATTTATCGGGCTTTTGTCCTTCCCAAATCAGAACTATATCATCCTTATGAAAATATTAGCAATGTGGCTGAGAAAAATGAGACTAAGTAATTACTGCATTATTTAATAAACTTGCTCTATGTAGAGAAAATTCTCCTGTGAAACCTGTAGAACTCTGCACATGAATCTATCACAGATTCTGTAATCCTGGGACCTCAAAAGTACAATGGCTGAATTATGAGGCCTTGTCTTGCCTGCGAGATGAAATGATGGTTTTATTGTATTTTATGTATCATAAATCCTAAAACTACTTTTAAAAAGTAATTGTATAGGGAAATCTGTCATTTCCATCTCTCTGTTGTCTATTCCCCTTTACTCTGGTAATAAAATCTGGATTTTCCAAGATACTCCTACTATATACTTCTTAGTCTATGTAATTTCTAAGACAAGGGATGCAAATTCTACCTTCACAAGCTCTATGGCAGCAAGTAAGAATATTGTGTTCATAGACCACAATACAGCCATCACACGGTTAGAACATGCTACAACTGAACCAAACAGAGAGCAAAGCAGATCCAGAAGATAGGGATAGAAGTTCCAGTGTTATAATTTGAGGGCCTGGACCCAATCAGACCTGAAGCCAGAACACCCCCTGGACTCTCTCATTGTCAAAACCAATGAATGTCCTTATTTTTCTTTTTAATTTATATTTTTTACTTAAGCCGGATTGAGTTGATTTCTACCACTTGAAACCAAAAGAGTCCTGGCTAACACAGGAATGCAATTATTCTTCTTTAAAGTTGGATTGACCAACATCTAGTAAAAAATGTTTAGTTTTCTTCACTTAGAAACTTACTTGAAGATATACCCTGGTTTTTGAGTCAGTGTCACTGCCCATCAGATAAGGGTGATATTAACGAGCTAGTAATGATTAAGAATTAGAGATTTCAAGGAACTTAATCCTTTTATAGCCTGAGAAGAGTTGTAGGAAATACATTAGACCCAGAAGGAAGATAACTTGGTAAATTTTTATTGCTAATAAAAGCCTGTCTAATTTACATAGGCACAACGGGGAAAAAAAAAATCTCCTCACTGGCAGGAATAAAAACTGCATGGAGAAAAAAAATAAAAAGACGACATTTTTTTTTAATGGTACTTTTATGTTCCTCCCCTCCCCCCTTGCCACTGCCCACAGTACTTACAGGAAGGCAGTAATTTACTAAGATCTAAAAATGTGCAGTATGTTTGATTAAAGGTCATGCAAACATTAAAATATTTCACCAAAAATCTCTCTGAGACAAAGAAATAGAGACGACCTGCTCTTCTCAGAACCACTCAAGTATACTTATAAGTTTATTAATGGCTGGTGATTCAAATTTTCCCTTAAGAATGTATGGGAAATATATAGCAAGGTGACAAAAGCCGAGAAGTATTATTTTTGACATCCATCATTGCTTTATGGGCTGTCAAAAGAAGTCCTTGCAGCAAAAGCAAAACAACAGCACACCTCCCACTTTCAGCATCAGACAGAATGGAAAACAATCATGGTTCCCTAGCCTGTCTTGAGCTAGTGCCTGCCTAACTCTCCATTTCCACTAGCCCAGGCTCTCACGCACTTAACTCTCGCCATATTGAATTGCATGGAGCTCCTCAAAGTTATCTTGCCACTTCTTAGCTCCAGATTTCTCCATTTTTCCAGAAAAAAACCCTTCCTATGACTCCTGAAGCCCCACCAAACACACTCGTTCTTCACTTAGCTAACCTCTATATAGACTTTTTTCCTCTGGGAAGCCTTTCTTGACTCTCCTGATTAGACTGGAGACCACTCATTAGCTCTAGAAGCTTCTTAAATTCCAATTAAACATTCCCCAATGGCACTCATTACAATGCCATGTAACTAATACTATACTATCACCCAGTGCTAAACTATAAATTTCCTGGAGGTAAAACATGTCTGTCTCTTTCATTATAGTAGCCTCTGTCCCTATAACACAATAGATGCTCAGTTCACGTATCTTACATATTCATTGTATGTCTGGATGCTTAACTCACTTCTAAGGTCCTTCAATGCAGTGGAATTATCCTTGGCCTCAGACCAAACCTGATCCAAGTCCTAATTCAGCAACTTAAAAGCTTGAGGACTTTGCCTAAGCTTTCTGATCTTATGTCCTTATCTTTAAATGGGGCATGTATTCTTACATCAGAGTACTGTGATTAAGATTAAATTAAACACATCTAAAACTTCTGGCATTAGCAAATTTCAACAAACATCTGTCCTTTTTCCTTTCTGTCATCTTCTTTGTTCTCCCACCTTAATGAGTTCCTGCCTCCTCCGCCTCCCTACCTTCTCCATTATGGCTTTCCTACACCACCATTCTCCTTGTGTCTTTATCTGTATCTAATGCCTTTATCTGTATCCTTGTGCCTTTATCTGTATCTTTATTTTGTGGCAAGCTGTAAGGATCATGCACTTCGGCATTTCACGTTTAGAGAACAGTAGTTCTCCAAAGTCCTTTAGCAGACTTTGCCAATCAGGGAGAAAGTTTCCACTGTTCTAAACAAAATAAGAAAGAAAAGGTGAGTTTTTTCAGAAAGCTTGTTTTTTACATTTAAAATACATGAATTACATCACAAAACCCTGTCTCTATTAAAAATGCAAAAATTAGCTGAGCAGAGTGGCACATGCCTGTAATTCCGGCTACTTGGGTGACTGAGGCACAAGAATTGCTTGAATCCCCAAGGCAAAGGTTACAGAGAGCTAACATCTCACCACTACACTCCAGCCTAGGTGATAGAACAAGACCTTGTCTCAAAAAATAAAATAAAATAAAATAAATGAATTATTTCTAAAAGAAATAAATGAAGTGATTATTGTTCATTGTTCCTAAAAGAAAGAAATGAACAGATTATTCCTCATTATGAGTTTAGGTCTCCCCCTACATTTTGGTATTAAATCTCCTTTTGTTTACTAAATGATAGTAGATTATATATATTTTAATATTTTTACTTGCAAAATTCAAAAGCGATAACCCAATGTAAGGATGCAATATTTTTAGTTTTGCTATGTGAAATTTAAATTCTGAGGAACACTATCACAGATTCCCCAATACATGGTATGGATTGGCAAAACTGGGGTTATGTAGTTGTAAGAACCAAAACTCAAGTTCCAAAGAAATTTGCTGATGTGTTAGTCTCCAAAGACACCTGAAAGAACCACACTGCCAACTACTCATGTTCTTGTGAAGTTCTCTCTCCTTTAACCTGGATTCATTCTGTGACTCACTAGTAACTAATGCTATTCAACAAATAAATGCTATTTGACTGCTGAGGCATACTTAGAAGAGATTTTGCACCTTGGACTCTTGGTACACCTGCTTGAATGAAAGTCAACCACTGTGTAAGAAGCTGGACTATTCTGTGAATTGATGTGCTGTGGGGAAGGCAAACTCATCATGTGAGGGGGCATATGGAGCAGAATAGATGGCCAGACAGCCCCAGCTATTCCAGCCAACCCTGCCAAGATGCCTAGTTATGTGAATAAAAAATTAAAAAAAAAACCATCTTACATATTCTAGATCAAATAGATGTGATGTGGAGAGGAAGTGAGGAATCTAGCTAACAGCCAGAACTTAAACTCATCAAGTCATCCAGTAAGACCTGACATCCCCTCTGTGCTGTGTCCCAATTTCTGACTTACAGAACCATAAGCTTAATAAAATCATTGCCATTAAACTCAGAAGTGGTATGTTATGCAGCAGTAGACAATTAAAAGAATTTTAAGAACATAGAATAGCTCATACAATTGATAGAGAGGCTTAAGAAGCAGGTCTCTGAAAGCACGTGAAACTGGGGCCTCTAGGAGCTTTAGTAACAGAAACAAATGGACAATATCTTTCGGACTCACCATCACATATTACTATTTCAGCCTTTGAGTTACTCCAAACAAGATGAAAATTCCAGAGAGAGACAATCTGATTGATGCAGCTTGTGAATTGTTTCCATTTTTATACCCAGGGTGGATTTTTCCCAGCTAAATCACGTGGACTAAGAGTTTTGGAAGAATTATTTGCCAAAGCAAAATCAAGATGTTCTAGCAGATGAAGAAAAAAATGCATTGGGTCAAGAAAACAACAACCAAAAAGTAATTCCAAACATAAAGACTATTCTTAATTGCTATTTTTTGACTCAACCTCTTTGGCTTAGAGGCAGACCATGCTTAGTTAGCTGTCTCTCAAAATGCAAAGTGGTTAAATACAAACCTTCAAAGAGATTTGTAGTTAAGCAAATCTTAAAATATGAACTCTAGAAAAAGAAAAAGTAGTATTTTATTGTTTGAGAGAATTTGAACTTAATTTGTGTCTAACACTTAAACAAAGAGAATTACCCTCTTTGTAGCCTTTGGAGGAAGCCATTTGTGTTTTCTTTCTCTGACTGTTCAAAGTGCAATCACATTTCCACCACAGGATGCTTTTCAAGCTAACAACAGATGAGGAGTTACACAGCAGAGGAGGGCATGAAGCAGTTCATCGTCATTTGTTTTTGTAATTGTTTGGAGCTGAGTGTCTTTCATTATGTTCAATGGACCCTCCATAGCCATGCTGGGAGGGCCGCCATGAGCACAGTGGGTTCGGCCATGAACCAGGAAAGCAGCTGTCTTTTGTCTGGAGAAGAGAAAGCTGAGAGTTAGGAAATACTCTCTGATCAGACATAATCAGCATGGATGGTGTCAATGTGAGTGGACTCTCTTAGTTTAAAAGATTCTTCTATGTGGAATTTTCAGGAACAAAGGCAATATACCATACACAAATTGACCCTTTTCTTTTTCCAGATCAATTATACCTTCCAGAAGAATGATACCTATATCCACGATAATTCCATTTTGCAAAGAGGAAAGGTTCAAACAACTTATTAATATCTGATTTAAATGCAATAGATATTTATGAGGTCTTTGTTAAGTGCCAAAGTGTGGAGCTAGGCATTGAGGTACAAAGAAGACCAAGGCAGATGAAGCTGCTGACTCCAGGGAGCTTACATTCCATTGCGAGAAGCAGGAAATTAACAAATAAATAATTTTAATAGTGATATATACTATGACGGAAATACAAATAGCTTTGTGGATGAGATAAATGAGGTAGGAGGTATCTAGAGAAGTCAGGGGCCGCCTCTCTCATGTAGTAACAATTTAACTGTGATCTAGAGGAACAGAAGGAGTGATTCAGAAGGAAAATCTTGTAGGCAGATGACTGTGAGCACAACAGCCCTGGGCAGGGAGAAAGCTCAACCTACAAACTCCCAGGAAGCTGATGTGTGTGCAGCTAGGCAGGATGTAGCCAGGTGTGCACTTGCAGAGCATAAGAAGTGTGAATTTTATTCCCTTTGCAATAAAAGGCCATTAGAGTGTTTCAAGTGAGGCATGATGAATATATTTTAAAAACCATTGGTGGCTCTGTGGAAGATCAGTTGGCGGGGTCAAATCAGAAGCAGTGAGAAGACTACTTCAGAAATTCAAGTGAGATTTGATGTTGGCTTGAACTAAGATGATGGTAGTGGCAACAGAGAAAATAAAGAAAAAAGAAAAAGAAAAGATATTTTGGAGGTATAACAAAGGGTTTTGCTATAAGATTAGAAGTTAGAGGAAGGGATGGAAAGTGAAAGTATGAGCAGGAAGAGAGTAGACAAGAATGATGCCCTGATTTACTATTTTAATAACCAGGTGGTTGGTAATGCTATTTATTGGAATGGGGAACGTATGAAGGAGGACAATATTCAGGGGAAAAAATAAAAAGTTCTATATTTGGCTGTTAAATATAAGATAAATAGGAGATAGCCAAGAAGAGAAAGAAGGTAAGAAGGAATATGGGTACATCAGCCTTGAATTTAAACTTAAGAATGTAAGAATTTATGGGAGGACTTTGACACCATGGAAATGCTTTCAGAACAACTGTCTCTTCTGCTGTAACCTTCCAGAGAGTCTCTGAGTCAGCTTTTCTTTAACCTTATCTAGTTGCATCAGAATCACCTGCAAAGCATAATAAAAATTCACGTGACTGAGCCCCACATTGAATCAGTCTCCATGAGAGGGTCCGTAAACATGCACGTAACAACTCCTCATGCGAGTCTAACACCTTTCCAAGTTTGAAAACCTCTACTGTAAGGTATATTTATCAGGAAATTTTACTTCTTGACTCACCTTTCCTCCAAGCTAAAAATACTTCCTTGAAATCTTTACAAGTAATACAGCAATGCCTATATTTCTTGGTTCAGTTCTCTGCTCTTTAGAAATATAAGAAGAAACCAGGTGTACTGGGTAGTCCTGAGATCCTAAGGATTTGTGCCACTGCCACTGCCTACATAGACAGAAGTGAGTGGAGGAGACCAGGGAGTAATTTGCGAATGTTATTTTTAGTTAAAAACCCCTCAGGCAAAACAAAAGCTAAAGTAACTTAAAGAAAAATGGCAATTTACTGCCTCAAAGATTTGCAGGTTTGAATCATAGATTGTTAGAGGTAAAGAGGATCCGGGAAGCAGCAGAATGGATAAACCAGCAGGATCTGACATCTCCCACTGGAGTTCACCCCTTGCCTTCAGCATTTAACCATGTACCCTTAGGTAAGTAAGTGACTTCACATCAGTGTACCTCAGTGAATGCCTCTGTAAATGCGAGAAATCATAATATCTAGCTTACAGGGTTGGAGTGAGGGTTACTCAAAATAATAGAAAAAAGGGGCTCCAAAACTACCCATAATCGTAAAGGTAAATAATTTCAAGCCAGAAAAGACTACAAATACCATGCAATACACTCATATTGTACATAAGGAAACTAAGTCAGCTATACTGAGGGCAAATGAGAAATCAATGCAATGTTTAAAGGATTCCACCACTATAGTTTTCTCTATTAAAAAAAAAAATTTGAATTCATTCAGCATCCATTTCTTTGTATAAACCATATATGATTTAGAAAAAGGACCATTTGCTGATATTTATTTATAAGTTCTAAAAAATAAGTGCCTTCCCACACTGCTAAAAGGCAGAAATGCTTTCAGAGGATTTCCTGGCTCATTGCACTGAGATCTTTTTGCAAATGAAACATCTGCCCACTGTGTGGTCTGGCCAAGTCCTCTTTCAAGTCAGTTGTCCGGAAGCATTTTAGGACAGGCAAGGTAAACAGACAGATAAGCATATGGTGATCAATTCAGAAAACCAATGTCGGTTTCCACTGTGTTAGGACCATCAACCAAACAGCTTTGATGCCCATTCACTTTGTGAAATCGCAGGAAAACACAAGAACAGCAAGTCTCCTGAAACTGTGTAAATAACACCCAGGCTCAGCTAACAAAAAGAAAAGCAACTGACGACTTGACTCCTTTATTTCTGCTTTAAGTGTTCAGGGCTAGTTTTGTGCTTTGGTTATGTTAAGGCCTTTTATTTTCTCTCTCTCTTTTCTTTGCTCAGAATTTTGATCAGGCTTGCTTATGAATCCTGGAGAACTCCCATTTTGGGGACAGAATCTATAAGAATGGAAATTGGTTTCTAAGCAGCCTGTGAACGACGGCCATGTAATAAATGTCACTGGTGTTGCTGCTCTCGTCTGATGGACTGCTAGTGCCTTATATCTGACAGCTAATGAGCTCCACTAATCAAACTGAGGAGCAAATGCTATTTCCCACTCTCCCCTCCTACCTGAGGAGGTGAGGAGTGCTAACCCCTTGCCCTGGAAGACTGACAGTGCTGAATGGGAGCAGAATGAGAAGAAACCTGGAAGGTTAATTAAGGTGGTACCCAAAAGTTGTTTTTAAATCAATTTAATTAACCTGTGATCCCTTAAAATTAGAATATGTTGCAACTGGAATGAAGGAGAATTTATTCTAATTTTTTTTAACCTCATCTAAGAAAACAGAAACTGAGCATAAAGAAGTAGTGGGGAGAGTGTTAATTACCACCTGGACTCTTCACATCTATCTTTATTCCCTGTGTATCTCAGAATAGACAGTTTCCATTCTTGGAGGAAGAATCCATAGCATTAACATCTGGTGCTATTGTCAATCATCCAAGTTTCTGGTAACACATTCCTTCACCAAATGGATGTGCTATTCTCTCCTTATCAGGATTAGACATGAGTAATACTGAAAAAGGAGACTATAGTAGTATGGTTAACAGAGTTGGTCAAAGTGCTAGAGCCCAAAATCAGTCTCTATAACTTTCTAGTAGTTTGAACTTCAGCAAATTACTGCTTTATCTCTTCTTTTTCCCTTTCTATAAAATAGTGTTAACAATAGCACATACCACATGAGATTGTGAAAAGAATTAAAAGACATAATGCACATGAGTTATCAGGCAAAGGATCCAGAACACAGTAAGCCCTTAATAAATGCCAATTATTAGCAGGATTTTTAAAAATTTTTGTTGTTGTTGTTTTGTGTAAGCCCCTTGTAAGTATGTGCTAATAGATGTGCTACATGTACTGAGAAAGTACAGTTTTCAAGAGCTTCCTAAAAGAAGCTCAAAGTAAAAGACATCTGGGACTCCAATAATGGTCAAGAAGTACTCTTATAAGGCATCAATTTCAAAGGTCTCATCTAACCAGTTTGAGCACTGGGGCCAATAAAATGAAGCCACAATTGGCCTATTACTGATTCTTGGGCATTAAATGCTTCCTCCTGCCATTATGCCTATCCTTTTAAGCATTCTTCTCTCTGCCCCCAGACTAACACAAATAACAAGAAAACAATCTGCAACACTCTGAAAATACCCATGTCCTTAGGATATTGCTTTCATAGGTAACCTTGGTGGTAGACGATATAATTTTAGGTTAAGACACAGATGCTCAGTATAAAAGAAAAAGTTACATGTTTATTTTAATGTATATTAAAAATATATGTGAAATACTGAAAACAATACTATCTTATAAATGTTACTGCATAGCATATGGATCTAGTAGGCATTTAAGTTTTATTTAAGTGAGGTAAATAGTCTAACATATAAGTAGACATATGTTAAATAGCAATATAGGTACAATCCAGATATGGCATAACTATGAAAGACGAATGTGCATGGATGAAGCTTGTAAAATATAGGAGCATAGAACTTTGGGCATTCCTAGAAAGAGAACTTTGCCCCAAACTCATAGAGACAAGAACACATTTGAAAGATTCCAGGGAGGGTGAAAGGAATCATTTCCCTAAACTAGATAAACGATCATTTCACATGGCCCACTGAAATCCCTTGGAGATGTCAGTGCTAACAGGAAAGTAGTGTGTCAATGCTTTTAAGTAATGCCACCATATGTGTGAAGTTTATAAAGATCCAGATTGGCATTCTTTCAATTCTTCAATTTTTCAACTAAAGTAATAGACGTCTCATTGCTCATCGACACTTGCCCTAGCTGCAGAAGGAAAGATGGTGCACACAGGTACAAGCCTGGCCTTTAAAGTACTCACCACCTTTTGAGAAAGGTGGACTGATAGACTCATGATGCCAGGGCCTTGTCCTTTCTGGTTCTACAAAAACACCGTTATTTTTCAGGTAACATTTCTGCATATTCTTTGACCTCAGGCTGGACTGTGTTTCACCCACACTGTCTAGCTCCTCTCATGCTTTAGGTTTCAGCGCTTTACCTCCTTAAGAAAGCCTTTCTAATAATCACACTTAAATGGAAACACTCATTTATCCACATCTTATCACCTTGTTTGTTTTTTATACAACTTACCACTGATTATAATGATTTAACTTGCTGGTGTCTTTGGGATTTTTCTTATCCCCCACTGAATATTGGTCTTACAAGGCAAAAGACTGTGAGTCTTCATCAAAATTATATTTCCAGGGTCTAATACAACACAAAGACCATGGTGGGATGTCCTTTAACATATATTAAATGAATGAAGTAAGCGAATGGATAAATAAGTGAATGAGTGAAGAGCTATTCAATCCTTACCTAAAAGGCACTTAGGAAAAAAGCAGTGAAGTAGAAAGTAACTGTAGTAGAAATCCTCTTTGAGAAAGTTCTATTTATGCATACAGCAGTTTTGGTCACAAGAGTAAAGGAAGCAAGACTTACTTTAATGTACACACTAAAATTCAATTCATTTAACCCAAATCTCAAACACCATGTGAGCTGGTTTCAATGAAACCACAAATTTCCCATCTCTATAGAAAAAAATAATTAAAAACAAACAAAAAAGCATTAGCTAGGCCTGGTAGTGCATCCCTGCAGTCCTAGCTACTTGAGAAGCTGAGACAGGAAGATCCCTTGAGTCCAGGAGTTTGATGTTATAATATTCTACCATTGTGACACTGCACTCCAACCTGGACAACAGAGCGAGACCCTATCTCTAAAATAATAATTATTATCATAAAGCCACAAATTAAGACTGGAGAGAACAATGATGAACTAATACGATGCTAATTCATGGAGGCAAACAAAGATATCAAAGATCAGAAAACAAGGACACTAGAATTTTTCACATGCATGCTCAGCAGCAGAGATTAATGTGTTCCCAATCCAGAAAATGGATTACAGAAACACATTCCAAAATCACACTCAGTGCATTCTGTTAGCACCCAGATGGCAGAGACTGAGGATGGCTTACCTAAGTGTATTAGGCAGGGTTCTCTAAAGAGACAGAACTAATAGGATATATGCATATATTAAAGGGAGTTTGTTAAAGAGAATTGACTCACACGATCACAAGGTGACGTCCCACAGTAGGCCATCTCCAAGTTGAGGAGCAAGGAAGACCATACTGGCTCAGTCCAAGTCCCAAAACCTCAAAAGCAGGGAAGCTAACAGTGCAGTCTTCAGACTGTGCAAAGATATTTGTGAGTTTTTCTTTTTAATTGTAGCATCTCATGCCCCTTCAAATGTAAAAATTAATTAGTTCTTACACAATAAAAGTCATATATGACAGACCCACAGCTAGTATTATATACTGAATGTGAAAAAAACTGAAAGCCTTTCCTCTAAGATCTGGAACGTGACAAGGATGACCACTTTCACCAGTGTCATTCAACAAGTACTGCAAGTCTCAACCAGAGCAATCAGACAAGACAAAGAAATAAAGGACATCCACAGTACAGGAAGAAGTCAAATTATTCTTGTTTGCAGATGATATAATCTTATTTTTGGAAAAACCTAATGACTCTACACACACACACACACACACACACACAAACTATTACAACTCATAAAACAAATTTGGTAAAGTTGCAGGATACAAAATCAACATACAAAAATCAGTAGCATTTTTATATGCCAACAGGAAACAATCTGAAAAAGAAACAAAGAAAATAATATTATCTGTAATAGCAGCAAGTAAAATAAAATACCTAGGAATTAACTAAAGAAGTGAAAGATCTCTACGATGAAAATTATAAAACATTGAAAAAAGATATTACAGAGGATATTAAAAAATGGAAAGATATTCCATGTTCACAGATTGGGAGAATCAATAGTGTTAAAACATCCATGTTACTGAAAGCAATCTACAGATTCAATGCAATTCTTATCAAAATGCCAATAACATTCTTCACATAAATAGAAAAAAAAATCCTAAAATATAAATGGAACCATAAAAGACTCAGAATAGTCAAAGCTATCCTGAGCAAAAGAACAAAACTAGAGGAATCATGTTACCTGACTTCAAATTATAATACAGAGCCATAGTAACCAAAATAGCATGGTACTGCCATAAAAACAGACACATAGGCCAACGCAACAGCATAGAGAACCCAGAAACTAATCCATATACCTGCAGTGAATTCATTTTTGACAAAGTCCCAAGAATACACATTAGGGAGAGGACAGTCTCTTCAATAAATGGTTCTAGGAAAACTGGATTTCCATATGCAGAAGAATGAAACTAGACCCCTATCTCTCACCACATGCAAAAATCAAATCAAAATGTATCAAAGACTTAAGTCTAAGACCTCAAACTATGAAACTACCAAAAAAGAAAACATTGGGGAAACTCTCCAGGACATTAAATTTGGCAAAAATTTCCTGAATAATACTCCACGAGCACAAGCAAACAAAGCAAATATGGACAAATGGGATCACATCTAGTAAAAAAGCTTTTTCACAGCAAAGAAATCAACAAGGTGTATAGACAACCCACAGAATGAGAGAAAATATTTATCAACATAGAGAAGGAGCTCAAACAACTCTATGGGAAAAAAAATCTAATAATCCAATTAATAAATGAACAAAAACCTAAATAGAAATTTCTCAAAATAAAGCATACAAATGGCAAACAGATATATGAGAAGGTACTCAGCATCATTGATAATCATAGAAATGCAAATCAAAACTATGAGACATCATCTCACCCCAGTTAAAACTGTTTTTATCCAAAAGTCAGACAATAATGAACGCTTGTGAGGATATGGAGAAAAGGAAACCCTCACACACTGTTGGTGGGAATGTAAATTAGTACAACCATTACGGAGAATAGTTTGGAGGTTCCTCAGAAAACTAAAAGCAGAGCTACCATATGATCCAGCAATCCTACTACTAGGCACATACCCCCCCAAAAGGAAATCAGTCTATCAAAGAGGTATTTGCACAACCATGTTTATTGCAGCACTTGAAAGCAATCTAAGTCTCTGTCAACAGACAAATGGATAAAGCAAAAATGGTACATTTGCACAATAGAGTACTAGTCGGTCATAAAAAAGAATGAGCTCTTGGCATTTATAACATGAGTAGAACTGGAGGTCATTACATTAAGTGAAATAAGTCAGGCACAGAAAGACACATTTTTCATGTTGTCACTTATTTGTGGGAGCTAAAAATTAAAACAATTGAACTCATAGAAATAGCGAGTAGAACAATGGTTACTATAGGCTGGATAGTGTAGTGAGGAGTGAGAGGGAGATATGGGGATAGATAATGGGTACAAAAATAGAGTTAGACAAAAAATAAAGTAAAACCTAGTATTTGAAAACATAACTGGTGACTATAGTCAACAATATTTTATTGTATATTTTAAAATATCTAAGAGTATAATTGGATTGTTTGTAACACAAAGAAAGGATAAATGCTTGAGGTGATGGATATCCCATTTACCCTGATGTGATTATTATGTATTGTATGCCTGTATCAAAATACCTCATGTACCCCATACATATATACACCAGGATCCATAGAAATTTAAAACTTAAAAAAATCAGCCGGACATGGTGGCTCCCACCTGTAATCCCAGCACTTTGGGAGGCTGAGGTGGGTGCATCACCTGAGGTCAGGAGTTTGAGACCAGCCTGGCCAACATGGGGAAACCCCATCTCTACTAAAAATATAAAAATTAGCCAGGCATGATGGCAGGTGCCTGTAATCCCAGCTACCCGGGAGGATGAGGTGGGAGAATTGCTGGAACCCAGGTGGTGGAGGTAGCAGTGAGCTGAGATCTCATCACTACGCTCCAGCCTGGATGACAGAGCAAGACTCCATCTCAAAAATAAATAAATAAATACATAAATAAATAAATGCTTAAAAAATTAATTAGTTCTTGTTTATTATATAATTGAGTTAGAGAAAGAACTGAAGGCTACCAATTATGCAACCTTCCCCACTGATTCCTTCAAGCAGAAAATTGGTTTCACTAATAAACAATAATATTATGATAAATAATTTTCATACCTAGTATCCTTACAAACCAGGAGAAAAACTGCCCTTCATTTCCTCCTTCAGAGCATGGACAGATGGAGGTTGAATTACAGCTTCCTGGGAACATGAGTTCTGAATTCTCCCATCCCAAGGATATTGGTAATAGGTACCAAGAACCTTTAAAAAGTTTAACCCTGTAATCCTGTAGAAATCTTTCCTAGGAAAATAATTAGACCAGGTGTGTTAGCAAGGATAATTCTTTATTGCTATGTATGAGTCACAAATTGGAAACAAGAAATGCATACACAAAATATTAATATGGTATTCATAGACTGCAGTGGCATTCTACTCTTAAAAGTCTTAGAGTCAATAAGTTTTGTAGTATCTTATTCTGTATAAAAGCATTTATCACAATTAGAGAGTCATATTTTGTAATGGTGTAGACTATATTTGATCTATCATTAAGTCTCTAGTATTTAGCAAAGTGACTAAAACAAAGTTTATTCTTTCTCTTTCCCTCTCTCCCTCCCTCCCATCTGTCTGTCGGTCTGTTCATAATAATTATAAAATAAAGATTACATGAGTACATAAATATTACGTGAACATCAATTGTTAAAAGAAACAAAAGAAAATATCTTAAAATGTTAACAACAGAATTGGGGGATCACAAGTGATTTTATACTTTCATTCTTTATATTTCTGCAATTTGTAGATTTTCGATAATTGTGTATTACCTACACTTTAAGTAAATTTTGAAATTAAAAGAAAATTTTATCAGCTACTATTAACTATTCCTCTTTGGAGTTTAGGCAATTGCTGCTATCGTGAGTTTTGTTGATAAGGGAGTCATTTTGGAAAGTGAGGTATTTTGGAATGGTTTCTTGATATTTGGAGGTGAATGTGAAAAGGAGCTGAAGAAGCCTCAGCATCACTCTGATGCCTCCCTGGATGAGATCACATGCCGATGGAGCAGCTTGAAACGGGTCTATGCAGTTCTTATATAGCTCACCTTCTTGAAGGAAATCTGCACTTCTTGGAATAATATAACACCAGAATGTCCTGTTCTAAAGTAAATAAGTATGCAATTTTTCTACTGTCTCTGTCTGTGCCTTTGTGTTTTATGTAGTCTTAAAATACAATATAGATTAGATTTTATTAATATATCAGATTTTGATCAAAATATTGACCTATATTTGTACACAACCTGTTTCAAAATATAAGCACCATCTCATGCATGTCTTGTCTCTTTTAGTAATGATTACTATTATTTACTTTTTTTTCAAAAATGCTTCGTTTTGTTTTGCTTCTCTTAATCTCCATGATAATTACCATGATAAGAGCACATAAAAAAGTATTTGAATTATTCTCATTACAGCCCTTTATCAAACACCGACTGTGCACAGCAAATTAGATATACTATGACTGTATTTTGATTTGTGTTTTTCATAGAAACTACACAAATGCATCACTAATTTAAATTCTACAGTAACAGCATGGAAACAGGGAAAGAGTAGACTAGGAAGAAAATAAAACAAAAAGTTCTATCGGCAGCAAAAAAACCATGGAAGTTACCAGCTGAGGAAAACAC
>NW_012108886.1:586216-588315 GCF_000951045.1 Mandrillus leucophaeus
GGCCTTCCAAAGTACTGGGATTATAGGTGTTAGCCACCACTTTTATTTTAGATAGTGGGGGTCTGTGTGTAAATTGTTACATGGGACTATTACATGATGCCACAGTTTGGAGTATGGATCCTGACCCTCTGGTAGTGAGCATAGATAGTACCTGGTAGGTAGCCTTTTAATCCACCTCCTTCCCTACACCCTCTAGTAGTCCACAGTGTCTATTGTTTTCAGGAAACATTTAACATCATGGCATCCAATGGAATTATAAAAACAAATAACGAAATATATTAAGACCAGTATTAGGAGTTAATTTTTACTAAATATTATATTCCCTTATTGTGGTATTTTCACAATTCTCTCTCAGTCCAGCCATTTACTATCATGATCATCAATATCCATATTAAAGCATGGGTGCATTATCAGGAGAGGCAGGATGAGCAAGCCTGCCAATGAGGGTTTCACTTCAATCTAGAAATTTTTCTCTTTACGTTTTCATTTTAGAATCTCTTTTCATAGGCTCTTGGCAAATTGTTACATAGAGTCCTTCCCAGGATCCCAGGAGTATTGTAAAGTTTCTGGATGGTTCTGACTCTCCTGGCCAATTGATATCTAAGCTTTCTCCCATATCATTGTATCAGGAGAATACAAAAAATCACTATGACTCTCAATTACCATAGCAGAAAGGTGATGGCAAAACTTTTTTTTTTTTTTTTTTTTTTTTTTTTTTAACTTAAAAAATTTTAAATATAGAGACAGGGTGTCACTATGTTGCCCATGCTGGTCTTGAACCTCGATCTCCTAACTTCGTGATCCCCCCGCCTTGGCCTCCCAAAGTGCTGTGATTACAGGCATGAGCCACTGTGCCCGGCCTGATGGCAAAACTTTCTAAGACAAAAATAAAATGTAGATTGTCGATCTGTGATCCTTTTTAAAACAGAGGTTGTTGGAAAACTATTTCAAGCTAACAAAACTACTAACCAAGGCAGATTTGATTTACGTCTCTCCCTCTATCCCTCTAAGTATCATTGTCTACCATCACTTACTGCCATTTGGGAAAAATTGGGGATGAAAAAAATTAAAAATTCAATATAACAATTCCATTTAGTCAACATGACAAATGTGTAACTTGAACTACTTACTTTTCACCAATTTTTTTGGTAAAATGAGTAACGAGTAAAATGAGTAACTTGGTAACTTCTAAGTCAAGAAAAGCCTGGTATAATGGCATGAAGACCTAGTTTTTCAACTTTCCTGAGCCTCCCTCAGAGGGCGTGGCTAAGTCTGTGCTGAGTTATAGCAGGCCATTTCTCTAAAATGAGCATGTGCTCAGAAAGCTTTTAACCTGGAATTAACAATAACAACAAAAAAGATCTGGGTTCAAAGTAACTTAGCCACATTAAGTCCCAGTGTTCTCATCCATCAAGTGGAAATGATTTTACTTATACTACATAACACAAGAGTTGAACTCAGAATCAAATGAGAATGTGGGCATGAGAGTGCTCTGGAATTTTAAACACTATCCCTGTGGAAATTCCCAGTGCCTCATTGAAATACGTAGTGGGTACCCCAGCATCTATTTTGCCCTTTTCTCACTGTATAATAGGATACAGTTTGGAGAAAATTTATCCATCCCAAGCTCCAGAGATGAGGCCTAGTTGACCCAAGTCAATTGGTACTTGACATTTCTATGATCTCAGGGATTGCCTCAAGGGTTAGCATATAATCTAAGTTGAATCAACATTAGTTAGATTAACAGGTTTCCAATTTAAGTTGGCCATGTCAGAAACAATAAAGAAAATACTTTTGTTAGATGGTAGGAAGTACAGTGCTGTCTCTCTCTGTATTGCTCTCTCTCTCTCTCTCTCTCTCTCTCTCAGCTTATTCAAGCACCTTTGACAGTTATCTTATTACTGAAGCTGAACCAGCCTTAGGATCAAACTGACACCACAGGAAACAGAGAGATAAAAAGAATGAAAATAGGGTTTACCCTTTTGAGTCACTTTTCAAACTCTTGTATAAAACTTCTACCTTTGAACACCATGCTTACTGAACATGCTTAAATATAAGGCAATAAGGTTCCTATTCAGCTACTCAAAAAAAAAAAAAAA
>NW_012108886.1:590468-591363 GCF_000951045.1 Mandrillus leucophaeus
GAACATTGGCCTGGGAAAATATCTAAAGACCTCTACATCTAGTTCTCTGTATTTTTCAGTCTTTGTTCAAAATGTCTTTCTTCCTTTTTTTTTTTTGTTTCCCCTTCCTTCCATTAACACAACACCTACTATGTGCCAGACAGTGCCAAGTACCATGTCACAGAGATGAATAAGATCTCCCTCTGATGAATGCCCCTACCCTCTGATGAATACACACTGATTGGAGGAGGAGAAATCAGTAAAACTACTACATAAGCTGTGTAAAATGCTATGCTAGAGGAAAGCACAGCTATTATCTCCAGAGCTGTGGTTATCCAAGTATTGTCCTGAACTAGCAGCATTATCTTCACCTGGGAACTTGTTCAGAATTCAAAGCACTGAGCCCCATCCTAGACCTACTGAATCGGAAACTCTAGGGGTGAGACCCTACCATCTGTATTCACAATTCCTCCAGGAGATTCTAATACACTAAAGTTTACAAGCCACTTGTCTAAAGCACAGACATCAGAGTTTTAATGGATGAAGAGAAACTATCTTGAAAAAGACCAGTGTTCCAAGCAAAGGGAGCCATATTGCCAACCCCAGGGGTATGAGGGAGCAAAACACAGCAAGGAATTGCAAATTCAGTATGGCCGAAGTTTAAGACGCTAGAATGCAGGGACTAGAAAGATGCAGCTGGCCAAATGCAGTGGAGCAGATCATGAAAATTCTTGAGTTACCTTGATGAGATTAAATTATATCTTGAAAGAAATGGAGCATCACTGAAGGGTTAGAATCAGAGATGGATGGGGCCGGACTGAAAGCAGAAAGATCAAGGAAGAGATTATGACATAGACATAAGTTGAGACAGAAAGATCCTAAAATTAAAAAAAAAAAAAAAAAATCAGTGGGGAAA
>NW_012108886.1:595363-607844 GCF_000951045.1 Mandrillus leucophaeus
ACAACAATTCAGAAAAGAGAATATTGGCTTTTGTTAGCAACCTAGAAAGTCTTTCATATTACAGAATATTTTCTTAAATAATTCATTTTGAAAAAAATAATAGTTCTATTTGAAGAAGACATATTAGCCTGAGAATTAGTCATTGTTAATATTGAGGTGTACATAAAAGTTACTTGACAGATTTGGGAAAAAAAGAAAAAGAAAACACGAAACAAGAAAAAAATTTTAACATGTATTCAGTAATTATTCTTGGGAATCGTGATTTTATAATTGCAAGTGTTGAACATCATTGCAAGAAGGACTTTTGCAATCAAATTTTGAAGAACCATATAGTAACTTACATCCCATATATCATCTTTAATATGTATGTATATGTACATATTAAAGCATCATTATCTACCATCACTTACTGTCATTTTGGAAAAATTGAGGCAGAAAAAATTAAAAATTCAATATAGCAATTCTATTTAGTCAACATGATGACACATGTGTAACCAGAACTACTTTTCACTAGTTGTTTTGATAAAATCATCAAGTTCTCAAAAAGCTATGATATATATGTATATATATTATACTTACGTGTTACATATATGTTATATATATTTAATGTTTTATGTACATGTGATATACACACACACGCACATGCAGAAAACTTACATATATATAACATAATAGGTCTTTGGGGCACTTGCTCATTTTGCTTGCTTTTTTTATACCAGAAAAAGTTATATTACAATATAATATATTCTTTTTCATAATACATTATTTAAAATACATAGGTAATTAGTCAATTATATGTCAAAGGTAAACTTTTATAGTTTTCACACATTAAAATAGTTTATACATTCACATTCAGATGGTTATTTCAAAGCCTTCCAGCTGCCATGCATTTTCAGCTGAGTGAAGGTCATATGATGAAATAGCATGGCATAGCATCCTAGTTAGAAACTCTATCCCCTATCTCACTTCAGCATCTACTGTTAGAAACATTCAGATGTCCAGCTACTATGTGATTTTGGCAAGTTTCTTGACATTTACAAGCCTCTATTCTGTAAGCGGAGGTAATTATCATATTTACTTCATAAATAAGCATGAAAATTCAATGAGATAATACAGGTGAAATGATTAGCAGAGGCTAGAACATACTGATTTTAAATATTTATTGAACCAACAAATGAAGAAATGACTGAAAGAATGAAATGAAAGAGGAGGAGAAACACTATCAAAATGATTAAAAATTATTTCCTCTACACTTTTAGTCTTTGAGAGATAATCATAATGTAAAGGTCCATAAATCACTTCTTAATCCAGTCATCTAGAAATTCTTTCTTGTCAGGTTCATACTCTCTTAGTTGTATTTTACCTTCTGGCTTAGGCTGCTAATGGAAGCACCAGGATCCTACTTCTGTACTTTTTATTTGATGGGCATTCCCTAAGCATGAAATTGTTACAGCATATGTTAACAATATTTTGAAGGGATGTTTCGTTCATAACTGTACAGATCGTTAGATCTTTGAATAAAATTCTCTGGTCAAAAGTTATTTTAATGGAAATATTATTTTAGCAGATTGGTATTTTTCAATTTTTTCCCTCTATGTTGTGAATTTGTAAAAATAATTTTGAATAGAAAATGCACAACTTTTCAAAAAACATTGCTTTCTTCCTGAATTGATTGCTCTATGTTGGTAACAATCATTTGAATTAGAAATA
This sequence comes from Mandrillus leucophaeus, assembly GCF_000951045.1. Taxonomy (NCBI): domain Eukaryota; kingdom Metazoa; phylum Chordata; class Mammalia; order Primates; family Cercopithecidae; genus Mandrillus; species Mandrillus leucophaeus. Next base: position 597,074 of record NW_012108886.1, read on the forward strand.
CATTTAGAGTTCAAAATAAACAAAATGCTCTGTGGTACCAAAATGCCTAAGATATAAGCAACTTATGTTAATTTGCTGGTAATGTCTCTTAAATTGCTAAAATCACATCATTTTGTAAATAAGCTATTTAAAGGAACAGATAATAAAATGGTAGTTACCATTTATAGAGTGCTTTATGATATATATGCTAGAGACTGTAAAAAATACTTTATAACTTCCGTTAAATATTAGAACAACCCCATTAGGTAGCATTTTGATTATTCTCATTTCATGCATATAAAAACTGAAATTTAGAGAGGCATAAGTAATAGATCTAACATCACATAGTGGAAATAGGAGTTAAAAGCAGACTATATGATCCCAAAGGCCACATTCGTAGCCACTACATTGCACAGGTTTTACTACATTTAGTAGAAGGTAGTGCAATAATAGTTTTAGTAATAATAGTTTAATAATAATAGTGTAATAATAGTCTATGTCAAAATATAGAACATTGGCCTGGGAAAATATCTAAAGACCTCTACATCTAGTTCTCTGTATTTTTCAGTCTTTGTTCAAAATGTCTTTCTTCCTTTTTTTTTTTGTTTCCCCTTCCTTCCATTAACACAACACCTACTATGTGCCAGACAGTGCCAAGTACCATGTCACAGAGATGAATAAGATCTCCCTCTGATGAATGCCCCTACCCTCTGATGAATACACACTGATTGGAGGAGGAGAAATCAGTAAAACTACTACATAAGCTGTGTAAAATGCTATGCTAGAGGAAAGCACAGCTATTATCTCCAGAGCTGTGGTTATCCAAGTATTGTCCTGAACTAGCAGCATTATCTTCACCTGGGAACTTGTTCAGAATTCAAAGCACTGAGCCCCATCCTAGACCTACTGAATCGGAAACTCTAGGGGTGAGACCCTACCATCTGTATTCACAATTCCTCCAGGAGATTCTAATACACTAAAGTTTACAAGCCACTTGTCTAAAGCACAGACATCAGAGTTTTAATGGATGAAGAGAAACTATCTTGAAAAAGACCAGTGTTCCAAGCAAAGGGAGCCATATTGCCAACCCCAGGGGTATGAGGGAGCAAAACACAGCAAGGAATTGCAAATTCAGTATGGCCGAAGTTTAAGACGCTAGAATGCAGGGACTAGAAAGATGCAGCTGGCCAAATGCAGTGGAGCAGATCATGAAAATTCTTGAGTTACCTTGATGAGATTAAATTATATCTTGAAAGAAATGGAGCATCACTGAAGGGTTAGAATCAGAGATGGATGGGGCCGGACTGAAAGCAGAAAGATCAAGGAAGAGATTATGACATAGACATAAGTTGAGACAGAAAGATCCTAAAATTAAAAAAAAAAAAAAAAATCAGTGGGGAAAGAGATAAAAGGGCATGCTTTAGAGGTATTTTGGTAAAGTTATGCTAATTCATGGGAGATGGGGTACTAAAAGAGAGGAAGGGTTAGGGATAAGCTCCGGGCCCTACTTGAAGCATCACCTCACATACCATTCTATATACTTCTTGCCTTTTGTCCCAGGGTTCCCTGTTGACTCTGACGTATGGGAAGCCACCTGGCAGGCTTCCCATGTCAGGTGGATTCCCATGACACCCACCCATGTATAACCTGGAAGTGAAGCAGTATTAATGCCACATGGGGCAAATCTATAATCATTGGATTTGGATTTCCCCTTTCTCTCCCTGATGAATGGTCCTGAGACCTACCTTTTGTTTATTTGTTTTTTGAGATGGAGTCTCACTGTGTCACCCAGGCTGGAGCGCAGTGGTGCAACCTCTGCCTCCCAGGTTCAAGCAATTCTCCTGCCTCAGCCTCCTGAGTAGCTGGGATTACAGGCTCATGCCACCACGCCCAGCTAATTTTTGTGTTATTAGTAGAGATAGGGTTTCACCATGTTGGTCAGGCTGGTCTCATATTCCTGACCTCGTGATCTGACCACATCAGCCTCCCAAAGTGCTGGGATTACAGGCATGAGCCACCGCACCCAGCCCCTGAGACCCAGTTTATACAACTTCTTGGGTGGCCAACTTGCTATTGCATCTTTGTATTGGCTTTCTCTCCTTTTCTGCTTTACCTTTGATCCTTACTCCTGATCTGTGGGACTACACTCCCTATCAAATTAGCTGCAGTAATTCTTTGCCTCAGTCTCTGCCTTCTGGGGAACTCAAAATAACTCACCTGGGTTAAACTAAGCAATCTGTGATCATTCTATCATGTGCAAAGTATTGTGCTAGGTGCTAGGGATAAGACAGTAAACCAAACATAGCCACCACTATCGTGGGCTTGAAATTGCCATGTATGAGAAACAAAGTGACAATTAAATATAGTATTTTAAGTACTCTGATGGGGAGATGTGAGTGCTATGGAAACACAGAAAGAGAATCTTCCTTAGGAAAAAAGTAGGAAGACAAGTGGAATTGCAGGCATCAATAAAGCATTCAAATGAAAAAGGCTAATGGCTCATGAGATTTGGGCTACAAAATTGATTTGAGTTTCATTAGTTTATAGGCAGCATTTGAAGTTATCAGAAAGGGTGAGGGGAAAAAAATATAGGAGATAGTCCTGGTTAGGGAGGCAGGAGGACATTGTAAGAGTAAGCTGAGTAAGGTTCAATGAAGTCTAAGTAGCAGCTGGAATAGTTGGTGGCCTCATTGCTCCCCAGCACTATGAGAGTGCGCTAATGATCTCATTTCTCCAACCTCCTGGGGCCTTGTTTTCCCATCTCTCAGAGCTTTTGTTTAAATAATTTTCAAATTTTCTGTATTCTCTAGTATTTTTTTCATTTATTAGCTATTATATTTCAGTCTACTGTTAGAGGGAATGTAGAAGATTGTTCAAACTACATCTTATTCTCAATTCATATCCTACAAAACACTTTTTAAATAAGTCTCTGTTTCTACATGCAAAACAAGAAAAATAGACTTGATTCTAGTTGGGTTCCAGATAAAACGCATGTACAATACTGTAAAATGTAAGCCTCCCTATTATCATGTTTTCTCTCTATTGTACGTATGGGATAAATGCATCCAGATATGATAAGATGGCTTATCAATAGCAGAGGAAAGGAAAAGATCCTAACTTTCTGATCCTCAGATGTCTTGCAGGGCAAATTATATTCTCAGTCAGGAAAAGCCTTGTATAATGGCATGAAGACTTGGGTTTTCAGCTTTCCTGAGCCTCCCTTAGAGTGTATGACTAAGTCCCCGCTGAGTTACAGCAGGCCATTTCCCTGAATGCAACTTTCTTTACACTGAGCCCCCCACCACAAGTCCCAGAGATCAGAAGTCAGACTGCATCTGCTGCTCCTTCCCAGCTTTGTCCCCCAGAGAGTCTTGTCCTGTAAGCTTCAGTTTGGTGGGAGATGAAGGGGCAGCAAAACGCCAGACCAGGACCAAAGACCTCCTAGGAATCCAACAAGTGAGGCTATATAAAGCAGTAGCTTAGACTGGTGCTTCTCAAACATGTGAATTGCCTGGAGAATTAGTAGAAGTAACGATTCTGCTTCCGTGGGCCTGAAGCATAGGGTACCTCTCCTCCAGGAAGCTAATCCGTGGTTCACATCTCTTCCTGAACTTGTGGTCAGTGACAATGGTGGTAGCTTGTAATCTGCCATGGTGAGAGTGTTTAACCCGTAGAATTCTGCAAACACTACCAAGCACCTCCTCCACACACACACACATTCCCCAATAAAGCTGATTGCAGAACATTTGCCAGTGGCCCACTGGAGGTGACGCCTGAGAATCTGCATTGCTAACAAGCTCCCAGGTGTGTGGACGCTGCTTGTTCCCACACCACACTATAAAGCGTTTAGAGAGGCTCCAGAGTCAAACAAGTCTAGGAATAAATTCTGATTCTGTCTCTTTCAGTGTAATTTGTATAAACTAAATAAGTTACCTACTAATACGTGACATCTCGCCATGGTTGGTTACCTAAACTAGTCTGACATTTTGTATTCTCTCTCTCTGAGCTCAGTTTCTTTACCTGTAAAATGGGGAAAAGAGATCAGTTCCTACTTCTTGGTATTATTCTAAGCAGTAAATTAAATAATGTACTTAGAGCACAGTGCCTGGGACAGAGTAAGCATCAATACATATTAAACCTTATTATTTTTATTTAAAAGAATGTAATTCTATAACAACATTGTGATGGTAGGGGCAGAAGAAAAAGTGAAAAGCAAACATTTTGTTAATACGAGTATATAAATATATGATATCCTTATATAAATGTTAAAAAATTTTATCTCCCATTTAATTCATTTTTTTCTAATCTAACTCCACAATATTAAAATTCCAGATATTTTGAGGTAAAGGTGGAAGTTAGGGGGAGGGAGAAAGAAGAGAACTAATTTTGTACTAAATGTGTCATGGAAGATACAAAAGTTGTTTTTTTAGAAAAAAATATTCTCTTTCTGTTCTCTCTTTCATGAAGATAAAAGTGTTTCTCCTTGACATGGAGACAACATTAGGCATTTTATATTTCTGAAGCCCATCACATGCCTTTCATCCCCAAGCTTATGAATAACTTGTGTTCTGGGTTGGGAGGGGTTCTCTTGACTTCCTGTGGAGCAAAGTTTGCAGTTGCACAATCAACTTTCCCAGAAATCACCTGTATGTCTGCTGTGCACTCGTGTGATGAATATCCCCTTCAGAAGATAACTGAGTGTTTGTTACCTGCTGGTCGCAGTTACCATAACAAGTCTTCCCTCTAACAACGCCGTGAGGACAGAGCTGGAACATGAATCATGACATACAGGAAATAAAACTTCTTTTCATTTTTCATATAGGATGTGAAAAGACTGGCAACAAACACAGTTTATGGTCTTTTAAGTAGGAAAAAAAGATGATAGATGTAGAAATTTCAAGGAGAGAAACGATTGTATAAAGCCAATTTCATCTGAAGTAGGTGATAACCAAAAAACTGCATCCATGTGATGTTCATGACGGCAAATAATGCTAACAGACAGATAATTTTTACTTAGCCAGGTATTTTATTGCCATGACATTAATTTGTAACTTTTTTTTTGTTTGTCTTTCGGCACCAACACAACTAAAAGAATGAGATACAGTGCCATTCTGACAAATGCAAAGGTGCTGACAGCACCAATTTCCAAGGAAGCTTGGCGAAAATATTTCAGGGGTGCTAAAAGACAATGCGAGAGGCTATCCACAGCTCCCACCACTCCCTCCCCAACTCATTCCTAATCAGGAGTTACTTTTGTTAGGAAAAGAGCACATATATCCCAAAATATCACAGTTTATATTCTTTTGCATAAAGTCCTACTTTCTCTTGGCAGAAAGAATAAATGCAAAATGAACAGTTTCTTAAACATGAAGACCATAAACCTCCCACAAAAAAATTGTGCACATATATTTTTCTATACTCAAGATTGAAAACTTTCATAAGGTCCTCAAGAAGTCTGTGACACCCCTATTGCTCCACCTCCTACCCTCCACCAAAAACAAAACCCAAACCAAACCAAAAACAAAAATACCTCGTCTCATGGTAATAACATGGAGTTCAGAGTCATTAAACACTCCATCTGAGTTTCAGTGTACTAGTTATCAAAGATGAAAATTTCCATTTATACTATTCTTTGAGAGTCTTTTTTTCACCTGTGAAAATGGAATAATACAAACTTTATAAAACTGTTGTAATAGTGGAAATAACCTGTAAGAAAACATCCAGTAGAGTTTTTGGACTTACAAGACCCTGCGTATATATCAGATCCCCAACAAAAGCAGCTCAGATATCTTAATTAAAAGAGGAAAGGGGTGTGGCATTTTCCCCTCAGCAGGACAACTGAGTGCAATATTCAGAAGCAATGCTCTTATTTCTGGTCCCCCATAGATCAGCCAGCCTTCCCCATCCTTCTCTCATTTTGACTGCCCCAATAACCCTGTCATATTATCTAGTTGCCTTCTCATTTGACATGTTCTCTGCATGACACTCTTATGCTCCCCCAAAATGTTAAAATCCAAATAAAAGTGGCCTGAATGCTTGGTCATTAAAATCAGTCTGCTAAGTTTAAGTCCTTCTGGCTTCATTTCTTTCCAAGCAGTGTTTTTTTTTTCTTTCTTTCTTCCTTTCTCTTTCCCCAAATTGTTACACGCTTAATTCTACTCCCCACAGAACAACAAAGCATTAGCACTGAACTCAGTTAACTTTGTTTTTGTTTACACAAACAGGGATATTTGGAAATGGAGAAGGACACTGGGGAACTTAGGGTGTAGGGAAGACATCACGCTGGAAAGCTTCGAGTTGATGTAGCTTTAAAGCCCAGCTAGCCAGTGGCCCCATACATTATGCCTTCTAACCCACTGAGCAAATTGAAAAACCAAAACAGATCAGGTAAGAAAGTGAAATGTGGCCAGGGAGAGAAATCTAGCTACAGTAGCAAATGGAAGTGCTGCCCAGGAATTGTCATGGTACAGTGGTGTTAATTTCAGAAAAGCAATACAATTAAATTGCCAGGCTAAATGATAGCCACATGCAGATGAGTACAGATTACCAAGCATAGGAGAGAAGACAAAATCCAAGCAGGAACTGGCTCTTAAATGGAGTGTTTCCAGATCATATAGACAGAGAAAACTTTAAGATTTTCAGTCCAAATGTCCAGATACAGAGTCTTAGACCATCCCTTAAGGAATGTGTTCGCTGTCAGAAACCTTTTAACTATGAGATGTCTCTGATGCCCCTCGCTCCATAGGGAAACATAAGGCACTGATGATTTTCACCATGTTTGTCCACTAGTTAGTTCCCTTTAGCATATATCAAATCAGTTTATGGTGGTGATTATGCTCTTGTCTCTTCCTAAATCATATTTTGAATGCATATTTTTACTGTATCTCAATGAGAGATTTTTTAAAAGATGTGTTAATTATGACAAAGGTAGATGAAGAACTTCCACATGATTTTTTTCTTTTTTCTAGACTTCTCTGTAGCCTCACAATAAACAGAAGTTGTTTTTATAATTAGCGAAATAAACTGAAAATTAGCTTATACATATTAGTATATATTTTATTATACTTAGGTTTCAAAATGTCAACAAAACATTTAGTATACAAAATATTAATAGTAGCTATTTCTGGGTGGCAAGACAACTGCCACGTGGTGGTTCCCTCTTCCTTTATGTATTTTCCAAAAATTTCACTTTTATAATGGTTAAAAAAAAAAGGCAACTTTTATGTTGTTAACTGATACTGGGAGATGCCTTATTAAGGCATTGCAACTCACTGTGTTTAATTGCCTAAACTGGTCTGACAATTTCCACCGACTTTCAAGTCAAGTAATTTTAGAAAAGAACATACTTCAAAGTATAGTCCTTGGAGACCATGTGCAGTGGCTTACACCTGTAACCCCAGCACTTTGGGATGCCAAGCCAGGAAGATCACTTGAGGTCAGGAGTTTGAGACTAGTCTGGCCAACATGATGAAATCTCGTTTCAACCAAAAAAAACAAAAATTAGCCTGGCATGCTGATGTATGCCTGTAGTCCAGCCCAGTTACTTGGGAGGCTGAGGCAGGAAAATCGCTTGAGCCCAGACAGCTCAGGCTGCAGTGAGCTGAGATTGCACCATTGCATTCCAGCCTGGGGGACAGAGCAAGATTCCATCTAAAAAAAAAAAAAAGTGTATATCTTGGAACACAAGATCTTGGGTTGTTAATAATGGGTATAGAAAGAAAAAGTTTCAGTGGTCAAGTAAGTAAGGAAACAGAGTTACCAAAGTTAAACACATGAGGATTTTTAAGAATCTCTGCTAATGTGCACTATGCATTACATGCAGACAATAGGATATGCTTTACATTTGAAACTTACTAGATTATGAAACTCATTTTTGCTCTAAACATTTAAAGAAATACACTTTGGAGAAGATTGATGTTCAAGCTTAAGCAAACATATCAAAATCTGAAGAGAGATATATATAAAATATAGTCATATATCTGAATTTATATATAAACGTATATAACATATATTCATAGAATACATTGTTTTAACTGTAGTCACTGTTATACAATAGATCTGTTGAACATATTCCTTGTATTTAACTGAAATCTTTTAACAAATGAACTAATTTTAAATTTATACATATATATTATACATATCAATTAAAATAAATTAATTTTAAAAGATACACTAAGTGAATTTTTAAAGTATTCATATATTCATAATCATATATGTTATATATTTATGTGTAAATTTATATGAAAGTAAGAAAACATCGCTGACTCAGGAAGATCACAGTTTAATGGTGAAGACTGCTAGCTAAACAGATAAGTAAAATGCATTGATACGAAAGCAATAACAGAGCTATGTTCAAAGTTCTCTGGGAGCATTATCATGTAGGAGAGAAACCAGGAGTTCTATAAATTGGATGTTACTAAACTACACTAAGAAACGGGGCACCGTAAAGAATTAAAAATTTACTTAGTGAATCTTTTAGAATTTATTTTAATGGATATATATAACATAACATATGTATTCATGTTATATGTTATATATAAATTGAAAATTTATTAGGGCATTCATTAAAATATTTCAGTTAAATACAAGGAATAAGGCCGGGCATAGTGGCTCAGTCCGTAATCCCAGCTCTTTGGGAGGCTGAGGCAGGAGAATTGCCCAGCTTCAAAAACAAAAAAAAAAAGGAAGGAATAAGTTTAACAGATCTATTGTGTAACATGGTGACTATAGTAAATAACAACATATTATAGTCTTGAAAATCACTTCCAGAGTAGATTTTAAGCATTCTCACCACATACACAAAAAAATTATTAATATGTGAGGTAATTGTTACGTTAATTAGCTCAATGTAGCCATTCCACAATGTATACATATTTCAAAACATCATGAGGTACACTAGAAACATACAAACTTTTATCAATTAAAATAAACATTAATTAGGCCAGGCACGGTGGCTCACACCTGTAATCCCAGCACTTTGAGACGCCAAAGTGGGCAAATCACCTGAGGTCAGGATTTTGAGACCAACCTAGCCAACATGGTGAAACCCCATCTCTAGTAAAAATACAAAAAATTAGCTGGGCATGGTAGGGGGCATCTGTAATCTCAGCTACTCAGGAGGCTGAGGCAGGAGCATCACCTGAACCCAGTAGGCAATGGTTGCAGTGAGCTGAGATCGCGCCATTGCACTCCAGTCTGGACGACAAGAGCCAAATTCCATCTCAAAATAAATAAATAAATAAATAAATAAAATAAAAATTAATATTAAAACATTCATAAAGATAATTTTTAAATCTTTAAAGTGCTCTTTCTCTTAGTGCAGTTTAACGGTACTCAGTTTATAAAACTCCCCGTTTCTCTCCTACATGGTGGTGCTCCCAGAGCATGTAGAACATAGCTCCATTATTGCTTTCATATTGGTGCATTGAACTTATCTGTTTAGCTGGTAGTCTTCACCATTAATCTGTGATCTTCTTGAGGTCAGGGATGTTTTCTTACTCATCTTCATATTAACAACATGAAGAGGTGCTCAATGTTTATTGAATAGATTAACTAGCCATTGCCTAACTTGAGGTAAATGAGACTGTGTAGGAATAAGAAAGGAAGGCTAGAGTAGAGCCAGCATGCTTTGGAAAGAATAATTTTTTAAAAAGTAAGAGAAGTAACAGACACCTTAGGGCTTACAAAGAAGAACTCATGGTTGAATCAAATTAGCCCCATAAAAGTCCTGGAGGAAAATGAAACTGACAGGGCAGGTCCTCCAAATTAGGTGTAAAACTTCTCTTGAACCAAGCTTGTAATAAAATGTAATGAAAATATTTGAAGCAGAGCAGACAGTTGTGTGTTCAAGAGATGTATATTTTAAGACGTGGTGAAATAGTCAGTCCATTAAACTGAGAAGAGCTGAAGGCACAGGAGTCAAAGGAACTTAAGTTCAAAGATTGAAAAGAAAAATGTGGCCCAGGGGGACAAGAATGCCATTGAGGGCAGCATGAGGATTGTTTTCTGAATCCCTACTTGCTTTTTTTTTTTTGCTTATGCTTTGCAAATTTTAGGGGAAAATGCATTGGAAATTTGTTGTGATGCAACTGAAATACACGATTTCAAATGGATGTGCTACTGTGACTCATTCAAATGTCTCTGCTTTGGGTATCAAAACAATACAGATATAAGTTGGAAGTGGAGCCAGGGATCAATGAACCTTTTAGCTGTTTTTAAGTCTCTTCTCGCATGGCCTTTACACTTGACTGCATGAACATCTTTTCAAGCTACTCTCATTATGCCCTTAGACAACATTCTGCCTATGGCATGGCTGAAGTGAACCCTAAACTGACTCTGATAAACAGAACATATTATCCCCAGTGAACAATTGCTTTCTCCATGCTCTGTGTCTCACTTTGCACTGTGCTTTTGATGTTTTAGTATCCCAAATATCACAGGATGGAAATACAAACAGCACCCTAATTTGACAAATACAATACCTCATAGCCTATGTAATTTGTTGCAGATTAAAAAATCTCAGGCAACCAGACACCTAAATTGTCAAATATTCACGTGATACAAATTACAAAAGCTATTATTTATCAAAAACTTTATTTGCATGATCTCTAAATCTTTTCCAAAGGCCCCATCTCTTTTTTTTTTTTCTTTTTATTTTATTATTATACTTTGAGTTCTAGTGTACATGTGCATAACGTACAGGTTTGTTACATATGTATATTTGTGCCATGTTGGTGTGCTGCACCCATCAACTCGTCAGCACCCATCAACTCCTCATTTACATCAGGTATAA
>NW_012108886.1:608243-614016 GCF_000951045.1 Mandrillus leucophaeus
TAAATTTGTTTGAGTTCTTTGTAGGTTCTGGATATTAGCCCTTTGTCAGATGAGTAGATTGCAAACATTTTCTTCCATTCTGTAGGTTGCCTGTTCACTCTGATGGTAGTTTCTTTTGCTGTGCAGAAGCTCTTTAGTTTAATTAGATCCCATTTGTCAATTTTGCAAAGGCCCCATCTCTTAATATTATCACATTGGGGGATAGAGTTTCAACATGTCAATTTGAGGGGGACACAAACATTTAGGTCATAAGAAAAGCTTAACTTCCATAAGTGACAATGAACAATCACACATGGCCTCATCATATGGACCAATCTCCACCTTAATGTCTTCCAGTGTTTTTCCACTAACTTACCCCAGTGCTTAAAACCCCTCCTGCATTTTGTTTCAGTGGAGTTGAGTTCAGTCTCTCTTCTACTGCAATAGTCTTGCATAAAGTCTTCCTTGCCTGTTTACTTTCAGTACAATTTTTTCTTTGACAGATATTAATAAAATTCAGGTTTCAAAAAGAGGAGTATTTTAATATTTCATCACAACCTTATTCTTTTAGCTCACTGCATCTGAAGACTGACAAGTAATTATTAGAAGACGATGTCTCACAAAAATATTGCATTTTCCTGTTTCTTTTTATGCTTTTCCTCTCTCTTGAAATAAACTTGATCTTGACATCCAGGGTTCTTCATGGACCTGGCACCTCTCTCTGTTCCCAGCCTGTTTTCTGGTCACCAGGAAATACGTGCTATAAATGTGCTGTGATCTTTCTTACCTTTGAGCCTCATATGTGCTGCTCCTTCAGTCTAAAATGCCCTTTGCCCTGCCCTCCCCAACCCTACCAATTTTCCATTTTATCCTTTCTAAGTTCTTTTTCACTTTGCAAGACAGCTCTATCTCTGGGAAGTACCACTTGTCCACCACTGCCCAGAATGATGCTACATGTGCTTCTTGGTGCTTTCAGAGAACCCTGGATTTTTCTTTTTAATCTAGTTAACAGCTAATGCCTTAGAGACAGGAACTGTATCTTATGCCCCTTTGTCTCTCCAGCACAGTGTCTGGAACAAAATAGACACGAAATCATGTTAGTTGAAGGGATGTTAAAATGGGAAGTAGATTTTTTTTTAACTTTCCTTAAATGTGCCTCAAGCAAAATGAACTGTTTCATTTATTTCTAGTAGCTCTTCTGGGTAAATATACATATTTTCCTAGCAAATAGTAGGAAGAGATTTGGTGAAATGGCTAAGTGTGCAGGCTTCAGAATTGAGAAAATTTAGGATTAAATCCTGAGTTTGAATTCTAGCTGTACACTTGAAGTTTGTGTGATGCTGACAAGCTACTTAATCATCATTCTCTTTCATTTTTTCAGTAGAATAGGGATTGACTCCTGCCACATGTCTGTCTTCAAATAAGCTACTTTCTTTGTGTGTTTGCATCTCTTTTCCTAAGGACACCAGTGATATGATTCAGATCCGTGTTCCCACTCAAATCTCATGTTGAATTGTAATCCCCAAGGTTGGAGGTAGGGCCTGATGGGAAGTGATTGGATCACGGAGGCAGAGCTCTTATGAATGCTGTAGCACCATCCCCTTGGTGCTGTTCTGAGGATAGTGAGCAAGTGAGTTATCAGGAGATCTGGTCGTTTTAAAAATGTGTAGCACCTCCACCCTCTCTTGCTCCTACTCCACCATGTGAGATGCCTGGCTGTTTGTTCACTTCTGCCATGATTTCAAGCTTCCTGAGGCCTCCCCAGAAGCTGAGCAGTTATCTCCATGCTTCCTGTACCACCTGTGGAACCATGAGCTGATTAAAACTCTTTTCTTTATCAATTACCCAGTCTCAGGTATTTCTATTATTTTTCATTTTTTTAAATTTCTTATTATACTTCAAGTTCTGGGATACATGTGCAGAATGTGCAAGTTTGTTACATAGGTATACATGTGGCATGGTGGATTGCTGCACCCATCAACCTGTCATCTACATTAGGTATTTCTCCTAATGCTATCCTTCCCCTTGCCCACCCACACCCCCAAATATCACCAGTGTGTGATATTCCCTTCCCTGGGCCCATATGTTCTCATTATTCAACTCCCACTTATGACTGAGAACATGTGGTGTTGGTTTTCTGTTCCTGTGTTAGTTTGCTGAGAATGATGGTTTCCAGCTTCATCTATGTACCTGCAAAGGACATGAACTCATTCTTTTCAATGGCTACATAGTATTCCATGGTGTATATGTGCCATGTTTTCTTTATCCAGTCTATCACGGATGGGCATTTGGGGTGGTTCCAAGTCTTTGCTATCGCTGCAATAAACATACATGTGCATATGTCTTTATGGTAGAATGATTTATAATCCTTTTGGTATATACCTAGTAATGGGATTGCTGGGCCAAATGATATTTCTGGTTCTAGATCCTTGAGGGATAATTGTCGCACTGTCTGACACAATGGTTGAAATAATTTACACTCCCACCAACAGTGTAAAAATATTCCTATTTTTCCACATCCTCTCCAGCATCTGTTGTTTCATGACTTTTTAATGATTGCCATTCTAACTGGCGTGAGATGGCATCTCATTGTGGTTTTGACTTGCATTTCTCTAATGACCAGTGATGATGAGTTTTTCATATGTTTGTTGACCACAAAAATGACTTCTTTTGAGAAGTGTCTGTTCATATCCTTCACCCACTTTTTGATGGGGTTGTTTTTTCTTGTAAATTTGTTTAAGTTCCTTGTAGATTCTGGATATTAGCCCTTTGTCAGATGGAGAGATTGCAAAAATTTTGCGTGTTCACTCTGATGATAGTTTATTTTGCTATGTAGAAGCTCTTTAGTTTAATTAGATCCCATTTGTCAATTTTGGCTTTTGTTACAAATTGCTTTTAGTGTTTTCTAGTTATGAAGTCTTTGCCCATGCCTATGTCCTGAATGGTATTGCCTAGGTTTTCTTCTGGAGTTTTCATAATTTTAGGTCTTATGTTTAAGTCTTTAATCCATCTTGAATTAATTTTTGTATAAGGTGTAAGGAAGGGGTCCAGTTTCAGTTTTCTGCATATGGCTAGCCAGTTTTTCCAACACCATTTATTAAATAGGGAATCCTTTCCCCATTGCTTATTTTTGTCAGGTTTGTCAAAGATCAGATGGTTGTAGATGTGTGCTGTTATTTCTGAGGCCTCCACTCTGTTCCATTGGTCTATATATCTGTTTTGGTACCAGTGTCAGGTATTTGTTTATAGCAATGTGAGAATGGACTAATACACCAGTCATTGGATTTAAGCTCATTTTTTTAACTAATTATATGTTCAAAGACCTGATTTTCAAATAAGTGACATTCTGAGGATTCAGGTGGACATGAAATTTCAGAGGGATGTTATTCAATCCACTACCCATCACATTCACAGGTACTAGGGATTAGATTTGGTCATATTTTTTTTGAGACACAATTTTTTGGAAGAAGGCACAATTCAACGCAATATAATGGTAGAAGGTATCCTAAGTTCTAGACACAAAGTCTAGTGCAGAGTGAGCACTGAATTAGTAGTGATTGCTCTTATTATTAAATGTTCTATTGTTACTAATTGATTATTATTTTGGACATTTGGTGGTGGGTGGGGGAGATAAGAAAATGGGATCCAGACTCTAACATAGAAAGTAGCTGAACCTATTAAAGTGAATGTGCTCTTTTTAAAGGCACTGTAATGGGCCTCTCCTCTGTGGGACCCCAAACAGTAGCACACACTTTTTCACAACTTCTGCTTTCTGTTGCTGTTAAGAGATAACCTATGAGTCCTGCCAAGAAAATAATGAAAAATTCCAGACTATTAGGCCTTAGCAGAGCTTAATCAAAGACTCAATGATCTATACTGACTCTGGAGGCCTCTTCAAAGCTGAAATCCAACATGTAATGACCGTGGCATGAACCATAACCAGAAAAGAGTAGCATCTGTGAATGCGGGATGACGTACCTCTTTTCTCATTAGTTACCCACTGCTCTGCAGAGGGGCCTGTGACTCAGGGGTGAATTCTAACAGCACATCCTGATACGTGTACTAGAGTTTATGTGTCTTAAATGCCCTTTTACAGGATAATTAATATATAAATTCCTGTTGCTTCTGTCAAAAATATAGAAGAGTTCATATTTTTGCCTTCTCATCTTTTGAGCAAATGACCTGGCCCCTTGTATTTTCTAACCTTCTTGCATTAGGCCAGTTTTTACAGTGGAATGCAAAGCAAAAGCTATTTGAGGTCGATAGATCTTCCTTATTTGTCAAGGGCCTCGGGACATTTGAAAATATATATGTTTGATGTTTTAGAGAAGGAGGGATGACAGGAGAATACCACAATCACTGAGAAGTGACAGGTGCTTGGGGATAGGATGTTTAATATACGAACCAAGAAAGGCTGGAACCTAGGTATAGGGGTCTGGGTGTTGGCAAGTGTTTCAATGTCCCTAGTGAGGATGGAAACAAGGAATATATAGGTAAATACAACAGACACCTCTCACTATTAACCAGAGCGGACACAGACTAGGTTGTCTGAGGAGTCTCTCTACTGCTTTGGTGCTGACAAAGTATCTTGGTACCACAATAGGGAGGGGAGATCCCCAAAATGATTGAGAATTACTTTTCTGCCAGCCAACTGGGATGAGCGTACAGATTAAATTTGAGATTGAGATTGAACTAGATGCACTTTAAATAAAACTATTAAATTATATATTTAATAATTAAATTATTAATAAGATAATTAAAACTATTTTTTAGCTCTTGGTTTATGAACAAAGATTCATCACAGTTACACACTTACTTATTTTTTGTACTAGCCTTTGGAAGTATGTCTTTGGGTATTATTTTCCTCCTTCAACTAATGTAGAAACGAGATCAGAGATGACCCAGCTAAGGCCACACAGTTGATAAGGGGCCAAACAGTGCCTAGAAATTCTGACTCCTAGTTCTTGTTCACCATACTGTGGCCTAAAGCACACCAATAGAAAAGAAAAACATGTTCTTCAGTCAGGGCTGTGAGCATTGGTGGACATGTGGTAGCTATCATTCTGTATGCTACACTCAATCAGTGCTATTAGGCAGACTGAAATATCTGTTACTGCTAGGAAAACGTTAGTATACTTTGCTATTGATAAAAAGTGATGGTTCTAATGCTACAACACTATTACCTTTGTGAGGTACTGGAGGCATCTAAGGAATAATTGGTATTATTGTTGCAGCCATCATCCTATATGTCTAGCTCACCTTCAAGATAAGGACCATGTTGGACAAGCTCAACCCTGCATCCCCAGAATCTAGGACAATGCCTGCTTCATTATAGGTGTTTAGTAAACATTTCCTAAAAAGAATTTAAGGATAAGTAAATTATTCCAACAGTTGAGAATAGAGTCCTAAGAAGAGGCTAGAAACTAGAAATATATACAGAAGCAACTTGACTGCACCTGAGAGTGGAAAAATTCTTTTAAAGTAGCCAATAGATCTGTTTCAAAGAAAGAGTGCCCAGTAATATTAACTGAATTGAGGACACACATGGGTTCTAGGTAAGCTTTGTGAGTCAAACACTCTAAGGCCATTAAGACTGGAAGGGTAGTTCTGAGTGACTTGGAAGGGGATACCTGAGAGGTCTTTGAAATATTTCTACTGAATATTTGAAATATATTAATATATAACATATATTTTACCATTGTAACCATTTTTTTTTTCTTTTTGAGAGTTTTGCTCTGGTTGCCCAGGCTGGAGTGCGCATCATGTTCAGATGACAGAATTACTAGTGATTTTC
>NW_012108886.1:614066-638318 GCF_000951045.1 Mandrillus leucophaeus
ATATAAATTTGTACTTTATACAGATATTAAATATATATAACTCTACTGAATATTCTATTGCTCATCTGGGATTTGCTTCTTCTATAAACTGTCTCTCCACTCGGCTATAATATTCATGGCCCCAATTCCTTCACCTCTAAAAACATCATTGAATATTGGAATTTCATTAGACTTTAGATGCAATGGAAAGTGGTATATCCTAGTGCAGAAAAATAAATTAAAACAGAATATTAGACATCTCACATCCTTTGCTTTCCATTATTAAAAATCTTTTTGCTACTGAGTAGTTTGCCCGCTTTCTCAACTATGATGTAAATATTCATTGTAGCTGTGGTTGTGTCAGTCAGCCGCCTTTCATAAATATCCCAGCTAAGCCACTCAACTCTTAGAACCTTGACTCGGCACTTCACTTCTCCACTCACACTATCCTTTGCTCCTCCATCGGTTCCACTGTGGCTCCCAAACGGGCTCCTGACATCAAACCCTGAAATTTTGCTACCAATTCTAATACTACCTCAAATGATAGTAACAAATAATAATGCTGATAATAAGGGTTTTTTCCTGAATGTCATTAATTCCTCACAACAAACCTGTAATATAGGTATCATTCTACCAGTGAAGATAGAGATTATCAAGTGACATAACTGGAGATGACAGGGTTGGAATTAGAACCCAGGTCTGACATACTCTCGAGTCCATCTCAGTCCTAAATTATCTATACCAGTAGCCTTGGGCTTACTGAAAAAGTCTGTCCTTTAAAGGAAAAAACCACCCTGAGGAGAGAATGAAACAATCCCCAGAAAAAGGTCAGGATGATGGTCTCTCTACCTGGCAGGCCACAAGTGGCCATGCTGAAATGAATAGTTGCATCCCCCAAATATGACTGCTTCAGTTCAACCTTGTTAGGGGAAAGTCAGTCCTATGTTTTCCTACATTACTTTATTCTCTGCTCTAGGCTTATATACTTTTATTTGGACTTATTGTCTTATTTGGTTAATTTTGACATTTTGTTTAGTAAATTTTGTTCAGGTTCCCAGAGGCCCTGAAACACACTGTGCCAAAAAATAAACATTATTAAAATGACAGCTATTAATGTAAACATTGCCAAGGGATAATTTGTAAGGGTGAGAGAAAAGCCAAATGTTGACTAGGGTATGGTTGCCAAAGACACAACATCATTACTGCTACCTTTCTTTTAAGTCCCTCTTCTGTGTTCTTTAGGAGAGCAAGTTAGGAGAGTCTTGTAAGATAGTTCTGGGAAGGGATATTTCACATCAAGTGCTCACAAATGGCTAGAGGCACAAATACAAATGCATAACTTACTGCAACTGTGGGAGCTTATCATTTCGGGTGTGAAATTATAAATTAATGCATCCCACAGTTATGTCAACAGACATTTTAGCTATATTGTCAGGCAGAGAGCAGAAGGGCTCAATTGCCAACAAACTACTTTTGAAATGTTCATTTATGTAGAAACCTGGATCATGACCCAGAACGCACCTTTGGAAAATGAATATCTTTTTACATGTCCTTCCTCATCTTTATCATAAAGATCTTCCTCATCTTTACCGATAAAGATGAGGAAAGACATGTAAAAAAACAAAGGGTTTAGACCTTTGATGTTTGCAGAAAAAAAAATGAAACAAATATGAAGTAGCTTCACATAAGCATGAAAGAGGATTGTACAGGAGGCATGTAGGATCTTTCATAGTTCCGTTCCTTCCCTAGAAGCAGAACTTCAGGGAGGACAAAGAAAGAAAAAGAAGAAGAACTGCCTATTGGTAGTTACACTCTGCCTTGTTTCTTTCTCTTTTTTATGATGATTGAAGAGTGTATGGATGGAGCTAGGAAGGAGAGGGGGCACATGAGAAACGAAGCAAGAGAATGGTTTTGGAAAGGTTTAGGCATCCTTAAAATGTAGAGGAAAAATTAAAGGCTCGAGAGAAAACATAAGATGTTCTATCATTGACACTTTAAACACCACCTAGAGAGTCTTCCTCAAATATTAAGAGATGTTTCCCATCTTGGACCTGATCTTGTCACTTCCTAAAAATATACTCACGAGCTGAAGGAGAAATTAACTTTGGCTTAACACCAAAATCCCTGTGGGGTTTAGCAAACCTGTGGATGCCCAAACCCACAGCAAAGGTCTGCCATGAACTTGGCAAGTGACACTGATGCCTCGTATGTACACCAGTCACATGAGTATCTTGTTGAAAAGGCAGATTACGCTTCAGTTTGTGGTAGAACCCGAGATTCTGCATTTCTAGCAGGCTCGTAGATGATGTTAATGTTGCTGTTCCCCGGACACAGTTTGGACGGCAATGATTTCAAGAATCTGCTTTAAAGTCAAACTATCTGAATGTGAAACCTGTGTTGAAGAATATCAACATACGTCTCTCCTTGTAATTTTGGCCCTTTGGCTCTGACTAATAACAATTAAAAGGGATCATTTGACCACTGGAAGGAAACAGAGATTTTGGTGTTTGTATAGTATCACCCACGCTTTGAATTTCAAGTTATGATGTTCTTTTAGGATAGACATGGCTGACTTTATAATGTTCAAAAACAACTTTGAAAAGATTTTATTGCTTCAAAATTATAATTCCCAATTTCCCCCACCAATTACAGCTTTTTTCCCCAGCACACCACCATAACTATCTAAAAGTATTTTACAGAATAGGTTTGGGGAGGCAAAGGCAACCTGTTCTGGAGATAAATCTTGCTCCTGGAATTTTCTTCTGTTCTAAAATAACTGATCATGATTTTTCTAAGTTCTGGGGTACATGTGCAGGATGTGCAGGTTTGTTACATAGGTAAACCTGCTCCATGGTGATTTGCTGCACTTATCAACCCATCACCTAGGTATTAAGTCATTCATGCGGCCAAGAAATACATGAAAAAAAAGCTCAACAACACTGATCGTTAGAGAAATGTAAATCAAACCACAATGAGATACCATCTAACGCCAGTCAGAATGGCAATTATTAAAAAGTCAAAAAACAACAAATGCTGGCAAGGTTGTGGCAATATAGAAATGCTTTTACACTGTTGGTGTGAACGCAAAATAACTGATCTTTATATGAGTAAAGCCTGAATTTCCTTATAGACAAAATAAAAATATTTTGATGTGATTTGAAAGCTAAATCATATTGTTAATGTAAAGCATTTACCTCACTGTCTAGCATACAACAAAAACTCAATAAATGGCTTGTTATAATAATATTCTGTGTAGCATTCCTTATCAATTAAAAAATTAATTTTAATTTTTGTGGGTGTTTGGTAGGCATGGGGTACATGAGATGTTTTAATACAGGCATGCAATGCACAATAATCACATCATGAAGAATGAGGTATCCAACCCCTCAACTATTTATCCTTTGTGTTACAAACAATCCAGTTATACTCTTTCATTATTTGAAAATAGGCAGAAGACAGGTGGTAACCACCAGATGGCTTGTGCAAAAGAAATAAGAAGCTTAAAGAAGAGCCCAGTTTTTTTCTAGTTCAGATGGTAAACTGAGTCTACTGTACACCCACCTACCTTCCCAAGGATCTTCCAACTCTCAAGAAGCTGGTCTCATGGTCCAAACTTGGAAGCACTCCCTGGATTTCTCTAATAGAAGGACTCAGAAGAGGAGCAGAGGACTTTTTAATCCAGTCAGCATGTATGATGGCTGAAAATTTGCTCCCTGTGCTTGAGAGATGGTTTTAGAAGTAACAAAAACAGGCTGGGTGCAGTGACTCATGGCTGTAATCCCAGCACTTTGGGAGGCCGAGGCAGGCAGAGCACTTGAGGTCCGAAGTTCGAGACCATTCTGGCCAGCATGGTGAAACCCCGTCTCTACTAACAATACAAAAAATTAGCCGGGCATGGTGGCACTCGCCTGTAGTCCCGGCTACTCAGGAGGCTGAGGCATGAGAATGGCGTAAACCCGGAAGGTGGAGCTTGCAGTGAGCCGAGATCATGCCACTGCACTCTAGCCTGGGTGACAGAGTGAAACTCCATCTAAAAAAAAAAAAAAAAAAAAAGAAAAGAAAAAAAGAAATAATGAAAACAAACTTATATGGGGAAAAAAAGAAAGAAAAAACCCTGACTTTATAATACAGCCTGAAGCTATAGGACTTCTTTGTCAACTCACACTTGAGATAAAAATCAAACAATCTACAAAACACTCAGTTTTCATGAGTTCAATTAAAGCCATGGATGCCCAAATGTACAGACTATTCTGCTTTGTGCAGTGATTAGATTGCTCTTGTTCACATGTAATGTGTTTTTACTACTTTTTCAACATTCAGCCAAATTCTTTACTTGTGTTCAAAATGCAGCAATTAATTTGATGCTGTACATATTTTCTCCTAGTTTTTTCAGTTAAGCACTCTGACTAATTTTGCAGAAGAGGAGATTAATGTAAAAGAAATGATGAAACATTTGACTGATATTAGTTGCTGTCATTCTTCATTAAGTACCGCTGAGTCACCTTCTTAAAGCCCTGCAAACAGAATAGAATGGGCTATGATGATAGTCCATGTCCCATAATAATAAGAGGAAATGTAAATGGGAAAAGGCTTTTTTTTTTGCCAGGACAAACAGAGCAATATGCACATCTCCATCTCTCAGCTTTCTGTAGTTTCTCCAGGGGCTCAGTCCAATTACTTATTTCATATTAATCACTGTGCAGTTAATGTGGAAACTTTCCACTTTCGGTTGTCAGGTAGACCAAAAGACACATATTTCTTTGGATACTCTACAATATCCAGGGAAATAAAAATAAGAATACCTTTTGTGTGTATTACACTTTATTCTTTTCAAAGTCGGTTTACATTTTAGCTCCTTTGACTCTCAAGAAATCTCTTAAATGCTCAAGCCATGTGCACACCTTAGTAACTAGTGTTCCACTTTGTACCTAATAGGTAATCAAAACAATAAAAGAAATGAAGCACAGGGATGCAGGATGGAAGAAGACAGAAATACGTAACGGCAACAGTTAGATGAGTTCCCATTTCTCTTGACAACTTGCTTCAATGCTAAGAGATACTCAGACTTCAATAGCTTATAAAAGATTTAATTGAATCACTCTGATCCACTGAACTACAAGTAAGGGTATGTGCTAAAAGGCCACATCAATAATAAATTGAAAATATTTATAGCACTTGTATTTTCAGACAATATTGCCTTCAGATTTTTTGTAAAGCAATCAAATAACACAAGTTAATTTAGTAACTGGTTTTCTCATTATTTGGAGAACTGTTTTAGGTCAATGTACCTCAACCTATAATTTTAAAAATGCATTAAAAGGATAATGTGTATTGGTTCTTCCTCAGATTTATACATGAATGTAATATTTTAGAGAAATGATTTTTGCTTTAGAAGTTGATAATTTAGATTCAATCCCCTTTGAAGCATATATGGATATGACTTCCTCAGGCATTCCTTTCATAGAATTGCTAACCATTCTTTTAGTAATGTTTTCATGTGTATTATATTTTTAGAAGAGCTATGCTGTTATATTAGAGTTACCAATCACTTTCTCCAGTACCACATAGCCTCGTTTCAGAATCTGTACGTGCCATTAAATATCCTATGCAATATGATAGATGAACCCAATCTCTCTGGACATAGGTGATTAGAATAGAGTGGCCCTTGACTAGATTATCTGTCCCATGTTTTTAAAATAGTGCCTATAACACCGAGTAAGTTGTTTTTAAAAGATAGGTTCAGGAGCTGAGGCTACCCCGTTTGAGCAGCCACAGTTGGCCATGAGTAAAGAGATGAGTTGAGAGAGGAGAGCGAAGGGGAGGGTAGAATTAAAAGAAGATGGGGTAAATCCCACTTACTATTTACTACTTGATTAACACATTAAAAGGAGGATAATCCATTTAACGCGTTGTTTAATTCTATTTGCTAGTATTTTGTCGATAAATGTTGCATCTAAGTTCATCAGGGAAATTGGCCTGTAATTTTCTTTTTTTATATTTTTACTATCTGGTTTTTGTATCAGGGTAGTGCTGGCCTTGTAAAACGAATTAGAAAGTAATATTTCCTCTTCAACTTTTTGTATTAGGTTTGTGCAAAAGTAATTGCAATTTTTGTCATTACTTTCAATGGCAAAAACTGCAATTAATTCTGCCCCTACCTAATAACAATTTGAGGAGGATTGGTATTTGGGTTCTTTCAATGTTTGGTAGAATTCAGTTGTGAAGTCATCAGGTCCTGGGCTTTCCTTTAATGGCAGACTTTTATCACTGACTCAATTTCCTTCCTCTATTGATCTATTCAGATGATCTGTTTCTTCATGATTCAGTCTTGATAGGTTTTGTGTGCCTAGGAATTCACCCATTTCTTTTAGGTTTTGTAGATGTCCTTAGAAAGAAACCATATTAATAGAATTTAGAGTTGGGGGTTGAAAAACTTTGCTGAATCAAATATAATGCCCTGTCTAATTCTGTAAATCCTTTTATGCCAACTAGAATCATTCAGTACAACCTGACAGCTTGAAGTTTATTTTTTTTAACTACAATATGTTTTAGAATATAAAGCAAGTCTGAGGTTTTCATCTGAGTAATAGAATAGATTATAGACTTTGGAAGCAGGCAGACTGAGCTTGAGCCTTGGTGCCACCACTTACTGCTGTTTTGTTTTGAGGAATTTACTTAGTCTACCTCAGTCTGGATTTCTTCATCTGAAAACTGAGTTAATGACAGTTCCAGCTTCTTAAAGTTGTCATAAGAAATGCACGAGGAAATAAATATGATGGTCTAACAAATAATAAGTGGCAAATAGCTGCTGCTTTTTTGGAGAGAGGAAAATGGTTGGAGATCTTCTATATATGATATAAACCTATAGAATCTGAAGCATCATGATGTCACCATACATACAGCAATCTGTGGCTCACAAAGCACTTTCATGGTGTATTATAACATTTCTGTCTCTTCATTCACTTACTTAGCTTTTCACAAACATCTGTTAGATGCCTGCCATATGCCTGATTCTAAGCTACTCACTGAGGGAGGATTCAGTTATGGAAATAATACAGATAGTCTCTGCCCTCCTGCAGCATACGGGCCCTCTGATACAGATTTGGCCAGTTTTATTTTTTATTTTCTTTATTTTTAAGATGAAGAAAATGAGGGCTAGAGCATTTAAGTAACTTGTCCAAAATCACAACAGTTGGAGAGGGTGATGCCAGCATTGAATTCCCAGTCTGATTCTAGGGATAGAGGAAGAATTGTTCTCTTTAGGTCTGTGGAGGATTCTCTGCTTTTAGAACTGAGATGCCTTAGACAGAATTAGAATAAGTTATGGTTCTACTGAATATATTTTTACTGATTTAGTTTTATTTGCCTCAGGGCTAAAGCCAAGCTGGAGCTATGATTCATAAGCCTCATTTTCCATATGTTTGACTTGGGATTTTCTCTAGACAGCAGTTGATTAGCCACTCTTGTGATTTTTAGCTCACTGTTGATAACTTGACCCAATTTCAATTGATTTCTATTAGCTTTAAGCTCTCTAGAGAAAGAAGCAGAGCTCCATTGAGAGACTCCAATGCAGCCAAACATTCTTAGCTTCAACCAAACCAACCATCTCCATGTGCGAAGCCTGGTGTCAATGCTGCCTGCAGGCTGCTTTAGATGTGAAGACCCCCTAGTTCTTCAACAAATAATACCCAATACTTGATTAACATATTAAAAGGTGGATGATCCTTTTAATATGTTGTTGAAAGGAGTGATAAGTTTCCAAATCTCGTACTGCTATAGATCTAATGATAATGAAGTTCTGGATTATAGTTTTACCATGCAAATGTAGGTGAACTTTCTAGCATTTATATCATTTTTTTCTGGCTGGTCACAATGGTTCATGCCTGTACTCCCAGCACTTTGGGAGGCCATAGGGGGAGGATTACTTGAGGTCAGGAGTTCAAGATCAATCTGAGCATCATGGTGAAACTCCGTCTCTACTAAAAGTACAAAAATTAGCTAGGCTTAGTGGTGGGTGCCTGTAATCCCAGCTACTCGGGAGGCTGAGGCAGGAGAATCACTTGAACCCTGGAGGCGGGGGTTGCAGTGAGCCGAGATTGCACCACTGCACTCCAGCCTGGGTAACAGAGAGAGACTGTGTCCCTAAAAAAACAAAAACCAAAGGCAAAAACAGAATGCTTCTCTGCTTAATGCCCTCGGCAGATCCCTACTGCAAATGGAGAAAATCTAACTTCCTTAGCATAGATCTAAGATTTTCATGACCTGGACTTCACACTCTTTTAGAGCCTCATTTTTCATTAATTTCCCCACATTTTCTATGGTTCAAAACAACCAAAATTTCTATGATCCTGCCTCCTCAGACATGTTCTGGTGTCTCACATTTCTCCACCTAAACTGTTTATGTCTGTAAACATTGTCTTTCTGTTGTTGTTATTATTATTATTACTAGTACATGCTATGGCTTCTTTATATGCAATCTTCAATGAAAGAATGAGATCCAAAGCATTTATTTAGGAAGAATATCAATAGATGCCAAATGTCATAAGCTCATCTCCTCTCCCACCTCATTTTTATTTAATTGGCATGTACTTGTTTTAATGCAAACAAATAGAATGCTATTTATAAGAAAGGCAGGTTATTGTAAAAGGAAATCAATGTGAGGTCAGATTTGGTGGCAAAATGGGAAATTTACCAGGTTGAACTGGTTGGCATATTCTGCTTCAAATTGTGATGCCTAGAGTGACTCTGATGGAATTTTGCAAGATTGATGAGCATCCAGGATAGGTAAGTGAAGGCCACCATAGTAAGAGTTATTAGATATCTAAGCTGTGAACTAAATGAGTGTTGGGTTTTGGGGACACCCAAACAGCTTCCCACCTCTAACCAAAACCTCTAACCAAATTGTGCTTTTTTGTACAACATATCTGAAGTTGGGAGAAATTTACATCCTATATCAACTACTTTTGACAATACTTCTAAGAACAATACAGTTTCTCTTGGAATAGTGTAATTGCAGGACTGTTTGCATCAAGGACATCTCAAATTTAATCTACTGGAATCTATCTTAAGCAAAATTGTAACAGAAACGAGAGTTTATGACACTGTGCTGCAATGAGTGATCTTAAGGTAAATCTTATAAATACAGATTCCCAATAAGCTACAAATATTCTTCAAGCATCCAGAAACATACATATTTTAGTGTTCATTTGCAGTGATCTAGTCTATGAGAGAAACGATGCTTTGCAAATCTGTCAACCATGTCCCCTTAAAACCTCTTTAAAATAATTATATTCAGCATTTAAAACTATTCACATTGAAATGTGTAAACTGAAAAGCATTTTGATTAATGAGACTATTATGTAGACAACTGCAGTATAGTTAATTTAATAATCATAATCTCAGATGCCTTAATAGGATATGATGTTGGCTGCATTAGCATTTATTCTTTTTTTCATCCTTCTTAAAATGACCATCCTTTTCTGTTCAAAGTCTACAAGACAGGTATAAATATTTCAAAGTTAATACTACATTAGATTATCTTACTTCCTAGCTAACTCAATATTCAAGGTAGAAAGAAACAATACTTCACCAACAAATACTAAGTAAGCATCAGCATAAGGTAATTGTAAGAATTTTAAAGAAAAGAGTAGAACTTAATGAGTTGGCTCCAGAAGCAGATGGCCAGTATTGAAATCCTGCTCTGGAACATACTAAGGGCTATCTTGGGAAACTTACTTAATTTCACCAAGACTCCATTTCTTCATCTGTAAAATAAGGAGATAATAATGGTGCCTACCCCATAGAGTTGTTGTAAGGATTTAGTAAGTTAATCCTCAACATGTAAAAGCTGGGAAGAGTGACTGGCACATAGTAATTACTTGCTGAATAACAGCTATTATTATTATGACCCAAAACAAAAGCAGAATTGTTTTATTGTTTGGAGAAACATAAATAAGTTTTTGGCAGTGGGAAAAATCATATATGAGACATAGTATTTTTCAGAACCTAAGATATAGATTACCTGTGTTTAAATACCACTATGTTTTCCCTGTATTACTACTATGGCTTTATAACTGATACTGCAGTCTTACCTCTCCCTAAGCCACTCTACAGAGGCACTCAAGCAGAGTGGTCCTTTCTAACTTAGGTCTGTTTAGATCTGTTTCTTTAGATGACTCCAGCTTCCCTTCCCCCTCACTATGTCACAGTTATTGTTTTCTAATGGGAACACACTCTGATCCACTCCCATCACCCCTCCCCTTCAACACCTGCCCCATACAGTTACACAAATTCATCTAGACAACACAAATCTGTTATTTGGGTCCAAACCTCACAACTTGTCCAGAAACTCTTCTCTGATCCTTTTAAGATTTGACTACAGGAACCTTCATCTGTGCCCTGTGGCACTTGGGGCATCTCTGAATAAAGCTAGATCACTGACATATCATATGATAATACTGAGTTCACTTTCCTAGCTAAACTCTAAACAATGAGGGCCAACAAAATTGAGCATACTGTAAATAATCATGTTTTATTTTCAATTGAAAGTTCAATGGAATATTTTTAAAAGAAAGATGTCATATTATTAATATTTGCTTAATATCTATGTTTTAAAATGACCTACCTAATGGTTTTATAATGGAGTATAAAAGAGTAGTATAACACAGACATAAAATATGGCTCATCAACATACAGCTCAAACCCAATGTTCTCAATTAATTTTTCACCACATCCCCCTTAATCATTAAGACCTAACCACTCTGAATACTACATAGTCCTCTGATACTAACATGCCCTTCTATATGTGAAAGCCTCTTAGCATTTACAGAAGATGCTCTTCTCCCCAAAATTCACTCTCCACATTTCTCTGCCTGATACAGAGACCTCCTCATCTACAGGCAGGTCAAATGTCTTCTGCCTAGCCAGATCTCAGAGCAAACCCTGCTTTCTCCTTACGTACCTCTTTCCAAAAGAGTTATTCGGGACTCTATTAATATTAATCCATACTTGTGTTGTCTAATACTGTAGCCATTGGCATATGGAGTTAATTAAATTGAAATTAATAAACATTGAATAAAATTCAAAATTCAATTACTCGGTCACAATAGCCACATTTCAAGTGTTCAGTAATCACAAGTGGCTAGTGGCTACCATATTGGACAGTGAAGAATATTTTCAAGTTCTATCAGAAAGTACTGCTCTATACCTTGTGCCTAGTAAATTGTCACATAATAGGCACTCAGTAATATGTCCCTGATTGATTGTTGAATAAATAAATGATAAATGAATAGAAACAATTAGTATCTCTAATATAATCATTGAAGCTGTCAGAGTTTGGGGAGGAAATAAACTTCAACTTAGTCATTCAAGTGAAGAGAGTTTAAATAAAGGATTTATTTCTGGGTTGTTGCATGGCAAAGGGAATAAACATGAGATGTCCAAGCAGTCAGAGAGAAGCAATGATGGAAGTCACTACAACTAAAAGAGTTGAAGGAACAAAGGATGAGGAAGTCCTGTTGCCCAGAACGTTGTGCGAGCTGACGCTGCAGAAAAACAGAGGACACCAGGAGAGTAATCACGGGGATGCACAGTCATTGCCAGAAAGTAGATGCTGGAGCAGGAAGAGAGGAAGGAAGAAAAACTCTGGTCCCTCTAATCTCTTGCCAGTGACTCATTGGCTAAACCCAACTTGAAGCCAGATAGTAAGTGGGAAATTCATTGATGTCACCCTCCCAGGGAACAGAGCAAGGAAAGGAAGGGTGAAGAATGAGTCTATGGGGTAGAGAAGTAAAGAATAACATTCTTATTCATATACAGCTTCATTTATCTATTTGCATATCTTTGTCACTCTCTAGACCAGAAACTAAGAGAATGTGTCTGATTTACCCCTAGTGCATACCACAGTGAACGACACAGTGGGTATTCAATCATTCATGTTGAATAAATGAAGTAATCTTAATCCTTCCTATATTGGGTGGATGTCTTTAGAAGTTGGGGTTGCAATTTGTGTGGATTGCTTGTCTTCATATTATTATGGTAAATACATGGACTTCAAATCTTGGAATTATTTGACAAAATAAAAATACTCATATATATTTTAACCATTGAAGCCTTGCTTTTGGGTTTTGACACGATTGTCAATATATCCTCTGGCAGGCTTAGCAAATATGTCTTTTTCATTTTCCTTGGCATACATCTTATCCTGATATCATAAGCAACTGACAACTCAGTCCCCAACAGAAAAGTGTGATCAAACATTCAACAAAAGCAACACTTTCGTGAACAATAGGCATGATATGCTATCAGATCTCCTGGTAGAATTTCTGAGAAAATGGATTGAGTCAAAAAGGAGCACCAGACCATGAAAATGGCTTAAAAACAACATAACAGAGAACCTGGGTAACAAATGCAGAGGACTGGGTGATGTTTCATGGATCAACAAAAATATATTTCATTTTGGCTTTATTTTCTGTTTGGCAGAATGTCAAACATGAAGCAGAACTCCATGTAATTACCAATATGCTGTCATCACACTTAAGTTACTTTTATATAATCTTAAAGAACTCAAGTTCTGCCTTCTATCAATTTTAACTTATGTGATATCTTAGCACAATTCCCATTACATAATCAGACTCTTTCACACCATCTATGTCAAGCTTCCATAATTTCCATAATTCAATTTGAAGTACTAGTTTGAGAGAGATAAGAATTTCCACCTTTCTCACTGATGATGTTAATAAGGGCTCTGATTTGATGGACACAAGCCTAGAGGCCTGTTATTTAATTGGGTTTTCTGTTCAATTTCCAGGGAGTGAATGGAGCCATCCTGTCCCAAAAAGAATGTTCTATCGTGTTTAAGGTAAGAGCAAAAATTTGAACTTTTCTGAAATTCTTTTAAACAAACTGTTGTATTTGTGTGTTAAGTACTAACTCAATCCTCTAGAGTTATTCTGTATTATCTAAGAATGTCCACGTACCATGGCATAACTGAGAAAATGATTCTGGAGACAGACTGCCTAGGTTCAAAACCTGTCTCTGCCACTTACGGCTGTGAAGCAATGGTAAGCCCCTTACCTACCTGAGTTTCACTTTCCTCATTAGTAAAACGAGGATAATAGTAGTACCATTAAGTAATTTCAAGGCATTTAGCCTAGGTCCTACAACAATGAGAGTCAGGTGGCCTGGCAAAACTCCAACAGGCCTGTGCACCAGGAATGCACACAGGGATGGAGCCACAGAAATCCATGCCATTTTCAGCCAGGAGGAGCCTGGCTCTTCCTCCTCCCGTGTGGAAACTGGGATTCAAACTGCAAGGTG
This sequence comes from Mandrillus leucophaeus, assembly GCF_000951045.1. Classification (NCBI taxonomy): domain Eukaryota; kingdom Metazoa; phylum Chordata; class Mammalia; order Primates; family Cercopithecidae; genus Mandrillus; species Mandrillus leucophaeus. The sequence goes on from NW_012108886.1 coordinate 627,363, forward strand.
GGAAGCTCCCTAGCAGGGATTCTGGCTTTGCGGAGAGTCCCTGTTTCCCTTTTTTCCCCTTTTCACTCAGTAAAACCCTGCTTTACTCACCCTTCAAACCATCCACAAGCCTAAACTTTTGTGTCCATGGGACAAGGACCCCATCTTTAGCTGAATTAAGGAAAAGTCCTGCAACAACAGTGTTCCATAAATGTTAGATATTACTCTTTTTTTTTAATTTCTACCTACTGGAAAAAAACAAACCAAAAAAAAGCAAGTCAATAGTCCCTTTAACTTAAGAGCTTCTATCTCTCCTTCCATTTTCAGCCCATGTGATCAAGCAGATGTGCCCAGGAGAAACATTCCATAAACAAACAATTTGCATAAAATCATCTGTGCTTCTTCAAACTTGTACAGATACTCAGTTTGGTCTCTATTCAAATTTCAAGCTCAAGTTCCTGCCAATTTTATGTTATCAAAACAGGCTTGCTCATCTTAGAAGCTTCATAAAATGATCTGTTGCTTAAAGATTGCTCACCCTTGCAGGGAAATATCAAAACTTAATCCCAAATCAAAGGTACAGAAAGTGGTTCTATTTTGCGTTTGGAAGTCTGAGTAAGGAAGGCAATTCGGGGTTTGTCATACTTCAGTAATTGGTGGTAAAACTAGCCACAACACTTACCCAGTCACTGACTTGGCTCCTCAATATGGCAGATATACAGCAGAATAAGAAACAAACTCAGCTTCCTGGGATCCAAGCAACAACAGATGCTCTTCATTTGAATTATTCCTGAACATCGCCTCCTGAATTTATCATCTCTATTCATTCTCTACCTCACATGAAATTCTAATTTGCACTGGAAATCTCACTGGAAACCATGCTGCTCTGCACGAGATTGGCTATTTTGTTGCCTTTCATTGAAGTGATAATGATTCAATATACGTAACAGGCAAACCCTCTCTGAGTCTTTGCACTGTTGCAGCAGTCAATTCCACTCTTCTCATTCCAAAAGAGAGATGAACATGACATTAATAGTTTATTGTTCCACTGGGACTTGAGAAATGAGCCATAATAACATTAATAAAGATAGATGAGCATCTAAAACATTTTACCACAATCAGATATTTTAATTTCATAAGTTAACCAAGAATATATGCCATCCTGGTGAAATTTGTTTTGAAGTCTTGTCTAGACTTTGATATCTTCTGTACTTTTTGAAGTCATTTAAAGTTTTTTTTAGCTTTTGTTATTGAAGGCATACGATTCTAAAAGACCCTGGGGTCCAGTTTGTAATGAAAAGAGCCATGAAAGGGAAATGATGAGAGAAAGACCCTCAAACGCAAAAGTGAAACAACAGGTTTGAAAAATGAAATGTGTTTTCATTTGTGGGGTTTTAATCAATGCATTTCTTTGGCATACTTTGGCTGCAAGCAAATTTTGAAATGGGTTATTTGCATATAGGTTGAGGTCTATAAAATATTATCTTATATAGCAAAGTTGGAATTGTTTCTACTAGCAGATCATAACTTAATAAGAATGGGACCATGTCAAGGAATTCTATTGATTCTTATTGCGTGATGCCATGAAACATGCACAAGATTAAAAATTCAGAAACATGAATGCAAATCCCATAGGTTCTAGGATCTCAGAAAAGTCTCTGGATGTCCATTCATTCAGTGAATAAGCATTAAATACCTTCTTTGTATGAAACATTGGTCTTGAAGAGTTGAATGGAAGAATGAATGGGACATAGAAACTGCAATCACAATTTCCTTGAGAAAACTGATAAGCATGATAACTTTGTGTGATGTAATACACCCTGTGTGTGGGCATCCTTCGAGCTGTTCACAGTTTCCTTCCAGGCAGATTGCACTTCCCACCCCCTGAGAAAATAGATGTGCCCATATGACTTGCTTTAACCAAGGAAAAATGAGCAAAAGTGACTTATTCTGGCAAGGAGACTTAAGTGCCAGTTTATGATTTCCTATGTTCCTTTCTCCTGATATGCAATCATGGAAGTACTTGTCAAGATAGAATTTTCATCACCCTTAGTCTTTTCTGACCTAAACACTTCCCAAAAAGATCTGCCTCCCAACACAGTTGCATTGGGGATTAAGTTTCCAATACATAAATTTTAGAAGGCACAGATTCAAACTATAGATGATAGAAAGACATATATATGTGTATCCATATATATATTTGCAAATTATTATTTTTTTCTGAACTATTTGAGAGTAAGTTGGAAACACGATCTTCCTTTACACCTTTGCTTCACACACTAAGAATGATGACCTCCTCTTACATAACCTGAGTACAGTTATAAAACTGTATACTAACAAAATACCATTTTCCAGTTCATAGGCCACATCTAACAGTTTTCAGTTGCTCCAACAGTGACCTTCAAAGCTATTTTTCTGCTGGCCCAGGATCAAATTTAGGATCACACATTGCATTTAGTTGTCATGTCTTTTTTAATCTAGAAGCGTTTCTTAGCCTTTCTCAGTGTTCCTTGGCCTTGGTATTTTTGAAGAGAATATGAAGGTTATCTTGCAGACTGTCTCTCAATTTGAGTTTGTCTGATATTTTCTCACAATTAGATGCAAGTTATCCATTTTCATTAGGAATGCCATCAAAGTGATGTTGTGTCCTTCTTAATGCATCACATCAAAGTTACATGATATTGGTTTTCTAACATTGGCATAAGCTTTGAACATTTGCTTCTGGTAGTATTTGTTGAATTTCAGCACTGTGGGGAAATATTATGGAATTAAGTAAATATCTTGTTCCCTGACGAATTTCCGCCACTAGTTTTAGTGTGCATTAATAATTGTCTAACTCCATCTGTCCATCTATGTTTATTAGTTGGTATTTAACTGAGAAACTTGCCTTCTTCCCCTTTATATGTGTGTGTGTGTGTGTGTGTGTGTGTGTGTATATGCATTTATTTATTCACTCTTTCATTTGTATTCAATAGGCTATATTCCATTACTACCATTATTTATTTTGATGCTCAAATCATCCCAAATTTAGTCAATGGGACTCCCTTCAGCTGGCTTCTGTGTTTTTCTGGTCCATCATAATTTTACCATGTCCTTACTTGCTAGCAAACAATATATTATAGGTTCATCTTGTACTTATTCTGCCCTAGCTCTAGAATCAGACTTTTATCCAGGATTCTTAGTTCATTTTAGTGGAGAAGTATATTTAGAAACTAAGGTTTAAGTATATTATGTCCTGATTGCTTTTGAGACATCATGAAAACATACTCTGCAAGATTTTAATCTTCTGAAATTAAGATTTCTTCTTTGGGTAATAATAGAGAAACAGGGACTATGCTTGCCCTGCTTTCACAAATAACTAGAAAAATGAAAAAAATATATATATATAAAGCAATTATTTTTCAACACTGGACAACAACCAATACAGGACTCAGATCCCTGAGAGAAGTAAAACCCACAAGATGAGACCTTCATCATTTTGGCTTCTTTGAAGATCCTTGCCATATGTTGGTATAGAAAGAGGAATTGCAGGCAAAGCCCAGCAGTTTTGTTAAGTAAAGAAGACACAGGGGCCAGGCGCAGTGGCTCACGCCTGAAATCCCAAGCACTCTGGGAGGCCAAGGTGGGCTGATCACCTGAGGTCGGGAGTTTGAGACCAGCTTGAACAACAAGGAGAAACCTTGTCTCTACTAAAAATACAAAATTAGCCAGGCGTGGTGGGGCATGCCTGTAATCCCAGCTACTAGGGAAGCTGAGGCAGGAGAATCTCTTGAACCCGGGAGGTGGAGGTTGCTGTGAGCCGAGATCTCACCATTGCACTCTAGCCTGGGCAACAAGAGAGAAACTCCATCTCAAAAAAAAAAAAGAGAGAGAGCGAGAGAAAGAAAGAAAGAAGAAAAGAAAATGTAGATGAAAGTTCAGGGAAACCAATGTGGCTAGAATTGTGTGTCAAAGTTACAGACAAAAGGGCTACAGAATTCTATGTGGGGGTCTCCTCAAGAATCTTAAAAACTCAAGAAGATCAACAAATTTCAGGCATGATACACACAAATAAAACTATACCAGAACACTTCATAATCAATTTTCCTAAAAAAAGTCAGGAATCAAAAAATTTGAAATTAGCCAGAGGAACAAAAAGGGACAGTGCCTGCAGAATAATGAAGATAAGGTAATGACAGGCTTCTTATCGAGAAGTACGTGAGCCAGAAGACAATAGAAAAACACTGTAAAATCAAGAAAAAAAAAAAAAAACCTGTCATCTTAGAATTTTAGATCTATCAATGTCCTTCAAAAATAAAGGCAAAATAAAATAAGTTTTCAGGAATAAAAGTCGAAACAATATCTCATATTCTTACCTGTACTATCATGGTAAAGAAAGTTTGTGGTGTCAAGTGAAAATGATACCAGATGGAAACTTTATCTACATAAACGACTGAAGAACTCCAAAACATTGTACATGCACTTTTGCCTCATATATATTTCGTTAAAATGTATTTTTAAGTTAACTGATTATTTAAGTAAAAAATAATACTAATGAGTTTGGCATTTATATTATTGGCAGAAATAAAATGTATAACACCAATAGCACAAATGATAGAAAAGGAGAAATGGAAATATATCATTGAAAGATCTTTACATAGTAGTTATATTACTGAAAAGTAGAATATTATTTGGAGGTAGTATAATAATGTAGAGATGCATATTGTAAATCCTATAGAAACCTTAAAAGCCATCTAAAAAGTATGCATAAAAATCCAATGGTGAGGAATACTAGGAAAGATGGCAGAGAGGAGACAGAGCTGACATTCAGCTCCCACTTGGATGGACACAACAGCATGTGGAGACTCACAGTGTGGGTTTTCACTCCAGGAACCACCACAGAAGCGCACCAGAAAATCCAAAAGAATTAACAGATCTTTGGAAGAAGTGGCAGGCCACTGCAAATTCCTCAAGGCAGGTGGAAAACTCTGCTGCTGTCTTCAAAGCACCACCTCCTGGCTGGAGGCCGACCAACTCTGGACATTTCAGCAACTCATGACAGAATAACCGTGCTTCAAAGAAGGAGAAAACAAGAGGTAATTCCACATTCTGGCTAACCAGTGGTCCCAAGTCTGTCCACATGACAACTTCGCTGCTAGTGAACATTTGAGAAAACCAGCACACTAAACATATATACAACCAAGGATGCCCCACACAGTCTACTTCACTTCCCTGCCGTCTCCACAAGAGCAGGTGCTGGTATCCGTGGCTTGGAGACCTGAAGACAGATTGCATCACAGGACTCTTTACAGACATTTCCCAGTACTAGCTCAGTGCCTGGTAGCCTGGCTGGGTGGCTAGACCAGAAAGGCAATCACAATCCTGCATTCTGGCTCACAGGAAGCCCCATCCCTAGGTGAAGGGGGAGTGTGCCACATCAAGGGACCATCCTATGGGACAAAAGAATCTGAACAGCAGCTCTTGAGTTCCAGATTTTTTCACTGAAATAGTCTACTCAAATGAGAAGGAATCAGAAAAGTAATTCTGATGATACGACAAAACAAAGCTCTATAACACCCTGAAAAGACCACACTAGCTCCCTAGCAATGGATCCAAACCAAGAAGAAACCTCTGAATTGTCAGATAAAGAATTCAGAAGGTTGATTATTAAGCTACTCAAGTATATACCAGAGAAAGGTGAAACCAACATAAAGAAATTACAAAATATATACGATATGAATGAAAAATGCTTCAGAGAAATAGATATCATGAAGAAAAAACTAATCACAACTTCTGGAAATAAAAGACACACTTAAAGAAAGAAAAATGAACTGGAAAGTTCAATAATAGGATTGAATAAATAGAAGAAAGAACTTCAGAGCTAAAGACAAGGACTTCAAAGGCTTTCAAATGAAAGACAAGGCTTTCACATTAACCCAATCAGACAAATACAAAGAAAAAAGAATTTTAAAAAATGAACAAAGCCTCCAAAAAATTTGAGGTTATGTTAAATCGCCAAATGTAAGAATAATTGATTTTCCTGAGGAAGAAGAGAAATCTAAGAATTTGAAAAACATATTTGAGAGAATAATCAAGGAAAACTTCCCTGGTCTTGCTAGATATCTAGACATCCAAATACAAGAAGCTAAAGGACACCTAGGAAATTCATTGCAAAAAAAATCATCACCTAGGCACATAGTCACCAGGTTATCTAAAGTCAAGATGAAGGAAAGAATCTTAAGAGCTATGAGGCAAAAGCAGCAGGTAACTTGTAAAGGAAAACCTATCAGATTAACAGCAGATTTCTAAACAGAAATCCTACAAGCTAGAAAGGATTGGGGTTCTATCTTTAACCTCTTCAAACAAAATAATTTCCAGTCAAGAATTTTGTATCCAGCAAAATTAAGCTGTTAAGCTTCATAAATTAAGGAGAGATAAAATCTTTTCCAGACAAACACATGCTGAGAGAATTCACTACTACTAAGCCAGCACTACAAGAAATGCTAAAAGGAGATCTAAATCTTGAAACAAACCCTCAAAACACACCAAAATAGGACCTTCTTAAAGTATAAATCTCACAGGACCTATAAAACAATAACATAAGGACAAAATAACAAGGTATTCGGGCAACAACTAGCACAATGAATAAAACAGTACTTCGCATAGCAAAACTAAAATTGAATGTAAATGACCTAAATGCTCTATTTAAAAGACACACAATGGCAGAATAGATAAAAATCCACCAACCAATTATCTGCTGTGTTCAAGAGGCTAACCTAACACATAAGGAGTGACATAAAATCAAGGCAAAAGAAGTGGGAAAAAATATTCTATGCAAATAGACACCAAAAGTGAGCAGAAGTAGCTATTCTTATATCAGACAAAACAGACTTTAAACATACAATAGTTAAAAAAGACAAAAATGGACTTATGTAATGATAAAAGGACTGGTCCAAAAGGAAAATATCACAATCCTAAATCTGTATGCACCTAACACTGGAGGTCCCGAATTTATAAAGCAATTATTACTAGACCTAAGATATCAGATAGACAGCAACACAATAATAGTGGGGGACTTCAATATTCTACTGACAGCACTAGACAGCTCATGAAGACAGGAAGTCAACAAAGAAACAATGGACTTAAACTATACCCTAGAACAAATGACCTTAACAGGTATTTACAGAACATTTTACCCAACAACTGCAGAATATACATTCTACTCATCAGTATATGGAACATTCTCCAAGGTAGACCATATGATAGTTCACAAAACAAGTCTCAATAAATTTAAGAAAATCAAAATTATATCAAGTACCATCTCAGACTACATGGAATAAAATTGGAAATTAACTTCAAAAGCAACCCTCAAAACTATGCAAACACATGGAAACTAAATAATCTGCTCCTGAATGATCTTTGAGTCAACAATTAAATCTAGATGGAAATTTAAAAATTATTTGAACTGAATGATAATAGAGACACAACTTATCAAAACCTCTGGGACACACCAAAAGTGATGGTAAGAGGAAAGTTCATAGCCTTAAATGCCTACATCAAAGAGTCTGGAAGACTACAAATAGACGATTTAAGGTCACACCTCAAGGAACTAGAAAACAAGAATAAACCAAACCTAAACCCAGCAAAAAAATAAAAATTAAATTGAAAACAAACAAAGATCAGAACAGAACTAAATGAAATTGAAACAAACAAACAAAAAGATAAAAAGCTGGCTGGTTCTTTGAAAAAATAAACAAAATTGATAAACTATTAAGAAGATTAACCAAGAAAAGAAGATGCAAATAAAATCAATTAGAAATGGAATGGGAGATATTACAACCAAAACCACAGAAATACAAAAGATCAGTTAAGGCTACTATGAACACCTTTACACACACAAACTAGAAAATCTAGAGGAGATGGATAAATTCTTTGAAATATACAACTCTCCTAGACTAAATCAGAAAGAAATAGAAACTCTAAGCAGACCAATAATAAGTACCAAGATTGAAACAGTAATTTAAAAATTGCCAACAACAAAAAAAAAAGTCCAGGATAAGATGGATTCACAGCTGATTTCTATCAGGCATTCAAAGAAGAGTTGGTACTAATCTTACTGATACTATTCCGAAAAATAAAAAGGGAAAATATTAGCTAACTGAATCCAATAGTATATCAAAAAGATAATACATCATGATCAAGTGGGTTTCATACCAGAGATGAAGAGATGGTTTAACTTACACAAGTCAATAAATATGAAACACATCACATAAACAATTAAAGAAAAAAATGTAGATTATCTTGATAAATGCAGAAAAGGCACTGGAGAGAATTCAGCATCTGTTTATGATTAAAACCTTCAGCAAAATCCGCATAGAAGAGACATACCTCAAGGTAATAAAAGCTATCTAGGACAAACCCAATGCCAATATTATACTGAATGGGAAAAAGTTGAAAGCATTCCCCCTGAGAACTGGAACAAGACAAGGATTCCCACTTTCACCACTTCTAATGAACATAATACTGGAAGCCCTAGTCAGAGCAATCAGACAAGAGAAACTAAAAAAAAAGGGCATCCAAATTGGTAAAGAGGAAGTCAAACTATCACTGTTTGCTTATGATATGATCATATACCTAGAAAGCCTTAAAGAATCACACAAAAAGTTCATAGATCTGATAAACAAATTTAGTAAACTTTCCAGATACAAAATGAATGTACAGAAATCAGTAGCACTGATATACACCAACAGTGACCAAGCTGAGAATCAAATCAAGAACTCAACCCCTTTTACAACAGCAGAAACAAAAATAAAATAAAATAAAATACTTAGTAATATACTTAACCAAGGAGGTAAAATATCTCTGCAAGGAAAACAACAAAACACTGATGAAAGAAATCACAGATGATACAAACGAATGAAAACACCTTCCATGCTTGTGGGGTTGGATAGAATTAATATTGTTAAAAGAAATGTGGAAGCATCACATTGCCTGACTTTATATTACAAGGCTATCATTACTAAAACAGCATGGTACAGGTATAAAAACAGGCACATAGACTAATGCAACAGAATAGAAAACCCAGAAATAAAGCCAAATATTTGAAAACCCAGAATAGAGAACCCAGAAATAAAGCCAAATACAGCCAACAGATCCTCAACAAAACAAACAAAAATATAAAATGGGGAAAGGACACCCTATTCAACAAATGGTGCTGGAGTAATTGGCAAGTCACAGGTAGAAGAATGAAGCTGGATCATCATCTCTTACCTTGAACAAAAATCAACTCAAGATGGATCAAAGACTTAAATCTAAGACCTGAAACCACAAAAATTCTATAACATAGGAAAAACTCTTCTAGACATTGGCTTAGGTAAAGAGTTTATGATCGAGAATCCAAAAGCAAATGCAACAAAAACAAAGATAAACAGATGGGACCTAATTAAACTAAACAGCTTCTGCATAGCAAAAGATAGAATCATCAGAGTAAAATGGACAACCCATAGAGTGGGAGAAAATATTTGAAACTATGCATCCTACAAAGAACTAATATCCAGCATCTATAAGAAACTCAAACAAATCAGCAAGAAAAAAAAATTAATCCCATCAAAAAGTGGGCAAAGGACATGAATAGGCAATTCTCAAAAGAAGATATACAAATGGCCAACAAACATATGAAAAAATCCTCAAAATCACTATCAGATAAATGTAAATCAAAATCACAATGAGATATCACCTTACTCCTGCAAGAGTGACCATAATTTAAAAATTAAAAAACAAACAAACAAACAAAAACAGATGTTGATGTGGATGTGGTGAAAATGGAACATTTTTACCATGTTGGTGGGAATGTAAATTAGTATAACCACTATGAAAAAGAGTACGCAGATTCCTTAAAGAACTAAAAGTAGAACTACCATTGTATCCAACAATCCCACTACTGGGTATCTACCCAGAGGAAAATAAATCATTATATGAAAAAGACTCTTGCACACACGTTTATAGCAGCACAATTCACAATTGCAAAAACATGGCACCAGCCTAAATACCCATCAACCAACGAGTTAATAAAAAAAAATGTGGTACATATATACTAAGGAATACCACTCAGCCATACCAAGAAACAAAATAATGGCACTTGCGGCAACCTGAATGGAGTTGAAGACCATTATTCTAAGTGAAGTAGTTCAGGAATGGAAAACCAAATATTGTATCACTCATAAGAGGGAGCTAAGCTATAAGGTTGCAAAGGCATAAGAATGATAGAATGGACTTTGGGGAGTTGGGGGAAGAATGGGAGGGAAGTGAGAAATAAAAGACTACACACTGGGTACAGTGTACACTGTAAAATATGTGTAATTTTTTCCAAAGAAACATAATGTATCAATATTTGCTCATTAATTTTAGCAAATGTACCATAGTAATGTAAGATGTTAATAACAGGTTAAATTATGAAGTGGGGGATGAGGGGATAGAATGATATTGGAACTTTGTGTACTAGATGCTTAATTTTTATTTATTTATTTTCATTTTCATTTGTATTTTTTGAGACAGAGTCTCACTTTGTTGCCTAGGCTGGAGTGTGGTGTGGTGATCTTGGCTCATTGTAACCTCTGCCTCCCAGGTTCAAGCAATTCTCCTGCCTCAACCTCCCAAGTCGTTGGGACTGCAGGCATGCACCACCACACCCGGCTAATTTTTGTATTTTTAGTAGAGACGGGGTTTTGCCATGATGGCCAGGCTGGTCTCAAGCTCCTAACCTCAGGCGATCCACCCGCCTCGGCCTCCCAAAGTGCTGGGATTACAGGCATGAGCCACTGCACCCAGCCTATATATGCCCAATTTTTATTTCAATCTAAAACTCGCTAAAGGAATATATTAATTTATTTTTTATTTATTTATTTATTATTATACTTTAAGTTGTAGGGTACATGTGCATAACGTGCAGGTTTGTTACATATGTATACTTGTGCCATGGTGCTGTGCTGCACCCATCAA
>NW_012108886.1:638628-653518 GCF_000951045.1 Mandrillus leucophaeus
AGCAGCATAATTTATAATCCTTTGGGTATATACCCAGTAATGGAAAAATAAATATTTCATAAAAGCTAAAAAATCCAATGGTGAAAATAAATTGTAATATGAAAACCTGGCCAATTAATGTGAACAGGAAAGAAGGAAAAAAAGATTTTAAAAGAGCAAGATAATGAGTTTAAACCTAACAATATAATAATTGCATTAAAAGTAAATAATTTGAACGCTCCAATTCCTTGCCACCATGACTGACTGCTTCTCTGTAATTTTATATACTTTCTTATATGATTCCATCTACTCTTCTGGGTTAAATCCACTTGCATGATTGTAACACCCAGATCCTGAGTACTATCTCTAAAAGGAAGATTTAATTAGGTCATAGTCCTACTTAAAAACTATATGTTGTATTAATAAAGAGAGAAAAGTACATTTTATTACAGTCTCATGGAACCTCCAATAGCATATCATTGTTTATATTCACACTGCCAGAACTTGATATACAAGGAAAATTTCTCAGAAATCAGAGAATAGGTTGTTTATGGATTTTCCCTAGGACATTGTATTAGGTGCTCAATAAATACTTGTTGGTTATTTTATCTACCAGTAAATGTATAAGAATCTCATTGCTGTAACTGGCCAGGTGGAAAAATTACAGACACACAAGCTTTTTTATTTTGGCCCTCAAATTCTTGTAAAACTAGAAAGGAAAACAAAACAAAAATCTCTGACCTATAATTATATCTCCTGGTAAAAGTGAAAATAAGTATATTATGCATGGTTGACTATCACTTTCATAAAATAAAAATTTATTTTAAGAAAGAATTATCTCCTATAAATCTCTACTTACAATCAGAAAACAAAATCCTTTTGATTATATGTCTATGTCATCAATTCAGGGATATGCATGTTCCTTACATTTCACTTAGTTTAATGCACTAGAATTAATTACAATTTAAGTTTAACTCATTCTCCACAAAAATCAAAGATCTGAAAGAGAATAATTTCATTTATTCGCTTCATATTATCAGAAATATTTACTACTTGAACAGTGAGCAAAATGGTTTACTATAAGGTTTAGGCTATTATTCATTTAGAATTGAGGTGAAGATACAATACTTTGTAGGGAAAAAAAGCAATTTAGTAAGACTGTTCCATCTCATTTAGATTTCAATAATGTATTTTTATTAAATAATGTGGAAACAAAACCACTGTGAATGAAAAGACATCAATAACCTCGTCCACTATTTTGGTTAAGGGAATTCAGAAATGTAATTTTTCCCCAAGGTTGCTGTTAACATCTGCCATTTACAATCTTTTAGCATGGTGCTCCATGACGTTTAATGATTTGCCTTCAAAAAAAAAAAAAAACTCTTTTCTAATCAGAAAAGTAATACATATTTTTGTTATACAATTTGGAAAATGCAAAAACTATTAAGAAGAAAATGAAAATCACCCATTATCCTATCACCCTGAGGAGTTTTTGTAGCATATCATGCATATGTATGTGTGCTTTGCCACACAAGGATCATGCCGCATAGCAGCCAAGAATTCAAATGCCAGGAAGGCGACATCCACGAGTGCCACAGGTCAGGGGTAATGGTCAGGAGTGCTGGGGAGTGTGGCCAGCCGGAGAGCACCTGCCAGGTCTAGGGTTCCAGCCTTCCCAACTCCAGCTGATTGCTGCTCCCAGGTGGTGTGCCATGAATGCTACCCAATATCTAGAATTTTAGGAAGGACCTGAACATACAGTTGTTTAAAAGTAAAATATCCTAATTTTTAAATATTGGAAATGAATTTAAATAATTAACACCATGTGAGGCAAACTAAACAAATCTACAGACTAGATTCCACCAGAGAGCTCATCTACCACTTCTACATTTACTCCTTCCTTTACTACCTTTTTCACTTAATTTTACCAACTGAGCATTTCCTGCATGTCATTAAATAGTCTTTGTAGTTGTAAACAGTAACTTTTACGGACATTCAGGATTATATAACAGGCATACGCCATTATTTATACTGCCACATCCCTAATATTTGGAGATTATATTGTTTCCTGTTATTCTTACTAATGCTGTGATGAACATTGTAATACACGAACCTTTGTGTAAAACTCTGTATCTGTATTACTAACTTCTAAAAGGCACATTACTAGTTCAAAATACAGTGACATTTTAGAGGTTAATATATTTAAATTGCTTTCAAAATCATTACACAAATTTCTACACCCACAGCAATGTTTTTAAAAACACCATACCTCTGGCAGTCTTAATATTATTTTGTATATTTTAATTGTAGAAATGTAACAGATGAAAATGATGTCTTAACAGCACTTTGAATTTACTTAATAATGTTTGGGATTAGACTTTGAGCTAGGAACACTGAGAACATTTTTCTCTTTCCTGGAATTACTATATTTCATAAGCCAGTAATAACTTATGAGAAAAACAATTACCTAGACAAAGCAGTTGTTCATTAATAATTACCTTACAATGAACTAAGTGTAAGTCACCTTGCCAGAATATAGTTTAATGCTTACACACATTCCATTTCTTTCATTTATTCAGCTTTGGGGACTGATCAAACCAAGAAACAGCTAAGGAAAACTACTATGCTTTTGAAGAGTAAATGACAATGCATATGTCAAAGTAAACATCTCTTGCTTTGCAGGTCCAATACATTTCAGCAAAATTGGCTATAAAGTGAGACATGTTTCCCTACAGACTTTTGACATAAAATCAGCAATATGTTGTTTTAGCAAGAAAAAAAAAATGACTAACTTGAGTAATAAAAATAGCTTCAGTATAAGTAAAGATTACCAGGTTGTGGCATGTTATATGGATTCATTTGTCCATTCAACAGATATTTGAGAGCCTACCATGTGCCAGGTCTCATGTCAGGGACTGAGGATTCAACAGACACTAAGGCTATATGTCATACCTTATAGCACTTCTCAAGCTGCGAATTCACGGCTCACTGGAGGGACTTGTGTCTCATGCAATGTGCCAACTTTTGTGTCATTTTGTCCCCAGTTTCCAGAACGAGTTGCCCTGCTCCTATGCTCCAATTGTGATGTATAACACAATTAACATGCAATGGTGCAGTTTGCAGGCTATGTCTGTATGCAGTACATGTCATGTACTCTTAGATGAAGAAGGTGATTTCATTAGGCGGTCTATCATTTTGCAAATTTGATTGGGCTAAATAAATTTTCTTGTAATAAAGAATACTTTATCTTATCTAAGGACTTAATCCTAATGTTCCCATGTTCGCACCAGACATTATAGATGCTGAGAAGTGAAAATGGTCAAGCTTTTATAGGCCCTGCTTTATGGGGCTTGCATTATATTAGGAGATTCAGACCCCCCAAAAAGTGAATAAACAAATTAATTAATTACATGTTATCATTTTAAGTGCTCTAAAAAGTAAGCCTACTTTAGGTAGGATAGCCAGAAAAAGCATTCCTGAGAATATTAAATTTTATTCAGGTGCCTCACATGTGAAGGCTGGGGGTAATGGTGTTCCAGATGGATTATCAAATCCAAAGCTGCAGAGGTGGGAGAAAAAAGAAAAAAAAAAAAAAAAACTGCTATATTTTTCAAACTACAGGCCAGCATAGTTAGAGTACAGTGGGAAAGGAGGAGAGAGACAGCAAATGCATCAGGAGAGGTACACAGAGACCAGACTCTTCAGGAACTTATAGCTCATAGTAGGGAATTTAGACTTATTATAGGTGAAATGAAAAGCCACAGTAACAGAAAAAAACTGTAAAAGGCACACACAAAAATTGGATGGTGTTTGGGTGTAAGGAGTAGCACTAATGATTTCCCAGGAGTCAAGTTGTAGCAGAGATATAGGACTAACTAAATTTCACCAGTTCTGGTATAAGAATGGGTATTTTTTAAAGATAAAAGACAAACTATACCCAAGATTGAAAGAAAAGTTAGGCACATTATGAACGAACAAAAGAACCCTAAGAGCACGTCAGTAGGTAGCATGTGACTGCACGAGAAAGACTTGCAAAACTTGTTTCCAGGGGAATGGGGGGCAGAGAAGTTTACCAAGAAGGTGACACAAAATATGAGCACTAGAATTGTCAAAGTCTCCACTGTAGGCAATACCTGTACAGGCGATTCTGCCGTGAACATATCCCCTGAGTACTGAGTATACTGAAATGACTATATACATATCAATACATACATATATATAATATCTGTTATATATATACATATATCTATATCTGTGGATTTACCATATTGTATAACAACCGCACTGCAGAAATGTGAGTCAAGTTTGTGTTTCTAAAACCAAAACATACCCCTTATGCTATAACTACAGATAATGGAGAAATATGTGTATTCACTCACCAACACAAATATCTATCAGGCTCACTGTACAACGTTGAACACAAAAAGACTTGGTCCCTTTTTTCATGGGCCTTGTAATCTAATGAGAAAGATAGACAACCAAAAAAGTACACAAATATAAAATTACCATTGTGATAAACGCTTCACAGGAAAGTTACAAGGAGATACTGAGCATATATAATAGTGAGAGCTATACTAGACTGCAGGCAAGTAATGATTGACTTCCATGTGTAAGTGACTTCTCAGCTAAGAACTGAACAATGTGTAAAAGTAAAATAGGGAAGAGCAAGATTGCTGGAAAAGATAAGGGGACATGTGTTTCTTATAGTATGAGGAATGATTCTCAGAGACAAGACCAGAATAAAAAGAATAAAGAGAAAGGGGAAAGAACTGTAAAGAGATCCCAAGTATGAGTCTGAATCTGCTGAGTTTAAAGACTTTGATATGTCTAAGAAGAGATATATATTTATCAATTTCTATACTGCTTAATTCTAAATAAAGGACACAAAGCTACTTACAAGGTACAAATTGATGAGTCCTATGTACCAGAAACTTCAGTAGATGTTTTACATGTCTTATGTCACAACAACCCATGAGTGTTTATTATTCCTCACATTTTTTCAGACAAGTTTTCACTTACCCTGGGGCCTCAATTGTCTTACTTCTAGTGCTATCAGAAAATTTAGTCACAAACCCAGTGGAAGGTATCAGGCTAATTCTTGCATACAGCAGTAAACACATGGAGCTTACAGTGTAATGGAAAAGGCAAGCATTAAACAGGTGAATTTATCAGCAATGAGCGCTATGAAAAAAAAGTTGAGTGTTATAGGAATATGGAGAAGATGACCTGAGTTCATCAGGCAGAGGAGAAATCAGGGAAGTCTTCCTTGAGGAAATGATAACCAAGCTGAGACCAGAAAGACAAGAGGCATTTAGACACATGTAGGGAGAAAAGAAGAATAATCAAGTATGGAATATCAGGTTGTGAAGATTCAGATTCCATAGAGGATATGGCAGATCAAGAATGAAAGAATGTCAGTTTGACAGGAGCAGAATGAAAAAAGTGAAAGCACAAATGTGGCTGAAGAGGTAGGTGGGGACTGGATTATATCCGACCTTATAGCCACTTGAGGGAGTTTGGACTATTTCTTAAAGACAATGGGGAAGAAACAGTAAAAGATTTCAGATATGTTAGGAAATTTCTCTGCCTAGGGGACATCATAGCTCCTTCAGTGCTCCCTGCTGTTTTGAAATAAGCAACTTACTTTTGATAGCCTTAATGGAAGGGAAAAAGAGTAGGAACTACAAAGTCCTTGTGGTTCTCTTTCTCTTTCTCTCTCCCTCCCTCCCTTTCTATTTCTGTATCTATCATTTGCTACATTCTTTCATTTGCTACATTCTTATTACCTGCATGTTGCCTGCTCTTTCTTTTGGTTTTATTTTTTAAATGTTGCTATCTAGAGAAACACCCCCAATCTCTGTACAGATTCAGGTCTTCACCCTCTTCCATCCCAATTTCTGTGGTTCTTTATTATATCACTAGCAATAAAATGGGGACTCTTTAGACATGCCTGTTTTCAGTCACAAGAGAAAAGCCTGTTTGCTTGGTGAATGTCTTCTTTATTTTAGCAAACTTGAGTCTAAACTGGCAAATATGGTTTTAAACATTAGGAAAATGTCGCATGTCATCTTAAATATCTAATGGAAGTCTAAACATGGTTAACATATTTACACATACACACACAAACTTATTATATGTTGGCCATTCCTAGAATCTCCGTACAGAGTTTCGTCAAAATGTAATCAGCCCAGAGCACACCATTCTGGCTATGACAGGAATTAAGCACATGTCAGCACGAGCCATGAAACAATACACAATCACAGTTCAGAAATAAGCATTTATGGTATTGAATGCTGTGAATGCAATCCCTCACATTTCTCTTTTCAATTATGAAAAATGCTACAGAAGTATGCATGTTCAAGTAGTAGTGATGGAAATATGTTTTTGTTCTAGTTATTAACATAATTCTACCCAAGAAAAGTGGGCCTGTGAACCAAGAGCTTCTCCTTATATTTCCTTAAGTAGTTAACACACTTCTGAATGCCTATACTCTTCAAATTCCCTTTTTGAGAAGAAATGAGACTAACTGTTGACTGTCACTTGGGGTGAGCCAAAAGGTGTTGTCTTCCCACTCTTATTTTACCACCAAGTCCCACAAACCCACAAACACAGTTGATGAAACAGATGAAAATAGGGGTACGTTTTCAAGAATTCTACGAATATCAATAGATATTCATTAATATGGAAAATCGGAGTTCTGTGACCTTTGATGGCTTTAATTAACAGATATCTGTGTCCTCTAAGCAGTTTTCAATCCTCTTGCCATAATTACTCATGAGCCAAAAAGAGAGTGGGAGGAAGAATTTGATCTGTAGTTTACAGAACCATTCATGTTTATTAGAATTGACTTAGTGACTATTTTTATAGAATCTTGTATGAGGCTTTTATTTCAGTTTTTTTTTTTTCTGTGTTAGGTGACTGAGTCAGACAAATGGAGACTTAGAGCAATATTCTACTTAAACAGAGCTCTGGAGCCTTGACATAATCTGAAAACAGATGCAGTGTTGATCACAGAGGAGGGTCAACTCAGCTGGCAGTTTCCAGATGCATAATAAAGGGGACATATGGGACTCACCCTTCCATTATCCATCTGACCCTGAAGGGATACTGACAAGAATGTTAATGCAGAAGTCTGTTCAGCTTCAGTACACCCTAAATTCATACTCACTTATATGAATGCCTATCTTAAGAAACAAAATAAGGCCTCAATAGCTAGCATTCTGCCATCAGCCTCGACTGAAAGATAAGTTCTGCCGCAGTCTAGCCCAGAGAACTGGCCCATGCATGTGGACAGCCAAGGGTAAGTCTTGAAACCTTCTTTCAACCTCCTTCTTAGACACTGGTGCCATCCCAGACACTGGTGTTGGTCTGGGGAAGGTCAATCTCTATTGGAACACAAAAGTTTAATCTTACTCCAGAGTGATTTGTTGAATCTGGATAGTAACCAGAGTGATATGTCCAGTGCAGCATCATCGAAGCTTGTGATCTGGATGGTAAAACTACACGCTTGTTAAGGCATAAGAAAGCATTAAGCCTTTCAGATAATCCTGAACTTTAAACAGCGGTGTCCAGTTTCTAGCACATAGTAAAGGTTCAATACAACTTATTCCATAATTAAACATCTTTTGAGAAGTTGTTTCAAAACCACATTTCTTGGACCATCGAGTAACAGCCTTAACTCCCTAGGAGGGGGTCACAAGATGTGCCACCTTTTCAGAACACAGTTGTTACCAGCATGATAGATCAAGCGGCCTTAGTGCCATTGTCTCAGAATAGACAAAAGTCTAAATTATACCAAGTGAGCATATAATCAGAACACTCATCATTCATCATGTTATCTTGTACCACACTGGCCTATCATCCTTTTCTGAGCCTTCAAGTATATTATCTTGAGTTGACTCACATCCCACTCCATAGAGGCATAAATTTATGTCTCATGATACAGACAGTGAGAAAGACAAAGGAAATAAAAACTTACATAAAAAAGCATGCTTTTTTCCCCGATTAATCTGCTCATACAATCTACAGAGGTTCATAGATGCTCCACTGTGGGTTCAGGTCTCAGGACATCACCTGTCTGGACTCAGCTAACCAAAACATAGAATGAAGCTAACCAGAACATAGAATGAGAAGTTGGAACAAGACCTATTCTCTCAGGTGGATTGTCCACAGTCAGGAGTCATTAGGAAGTCCAACACAGAGTATCTGGCAGTTGAGTGAGTGGGATATGGTATCAGAGTAGACATAGGTTTCAGGAAGTCAAGCATGCCATACTGCATGGAGAAACCTAATAACCTGTGACTGTTCTGGCCTCTGGACCAGGTTCTGAAGCAAATTTACATTCTTGGGAAGAGACTAGAGGGAAACCAACACCAAGCTCTAATCCTAGAGGGACAAAAACTACTAGACGGATTTTCAGGACTAAGATTTAGGAACAATCCAGAAATCCAGCAATATAAACTGAAGTACAATGAGGTAGCAGAATCCAGATAGCTAGAAAAAGGCCCAGTTATCATCAGAGCTACCCTCAAGCATGAGTTGAATCTAAATCCCAGGAGGGATTACGCTAGATATGGGTAAATGATTCTTTTCTCAGGTAAAAAATTGGGGGAAGACATAGCTTGAAGGTGATAGTGTCCCTGACAATAAAGAGAAAAGACATGCAAAGTTTGGAACCAGGCTTGATGGGTAAGGGAAAAGAGAAAGAACAATGTTTCTTTTCTCATGCTTTCTTGTTTATGATTTTAAGAGCAAATTCATAAGACACCATGTTTTAAGCTAGGTATGCCACAGGAATGCCCTAATTTAATGCCTCTTAAAGCAAGCTGTGCATCAGAATCACCTGAGGAGCTTATCAACAGGTGTGCAGACACCAGACCAGATCTACAATTCAGAATCCCAACAGGCCTGGGAATCTATTTTCTACTATTTTATTTTATTTTTTCAACTTTTATTTTAAATTCAGGGGCTACATGTGCAGATTTATTACTTGGGTATACTGTGTGATGCTGAGGTTTGGGGTATAAATTATCTAGTCACCCAAGTAGTAAGCATAGTGCCCTATAGTTAGTTTTTAAACCCTTTATTCCTGCCTCTCCCCTCTAGTAATCCCCAATGTCTACTGTTGCCATCTTTATGTCCATGTGTACTGAGTGTTTAGCTGTCACTTTTAAGTGAACATGCAGTGTTTAGCTTTCTGTTCCTGTTAATTCACTTAGGATGATGGCCTCCAGCTCCATCTGTGTTGCTCCAAAGGAGATGATTGCATTCTTTTTTATGGCTGCATAGTAGGAATCTGTATTTTTAACAAGATCTCTTGGTGATGCTTACACAAGGCTAAGGTGGGATGCCATTCCCTAATGTATCAGGAAAAGTTACATACAACTTGTAAGGAATAGAAAATTTCCAAAAATGAAAAACATCACCATTGCATGATCCATGTGTCTGCCACACCATAAGGCCTGAAATGGTTAAAATTTACTGGTGTTTCCTTCTATCGCTGTCTAACACACACACTTGTCCTTTAAAGTAAATTTTCCACTTAATCTTTCCTGCACTCATCTGTTAAATATTTGAACTCGATTGTTGAAGTGATAATTTGAAATTTGCATCTGATATTTAAGATCTCCAACTGAATAAATACCATGCTGTTAATCAAACAAATTCATTGTGAAAAGGTAAAAACGTGCTCTGTGTTAATTTCAGTAACTATTTCAGGCACTCGCCAACAAATAAATACCCAGTGTAAGTTAATCATCTAATCCAAAGTTCCCAAAAGTTCACAATCAAATAAACCAAAACCCCAGCAATGATAGATTCTTGTAATTATCTTTATCACATTAATATCTGTGTATAATTACCCACAATATAAGATTATGTGAAAACAGTCAGCTCTAGAACCAGTTCCCAAAACAAGAGGTGCTTTATCTTATAAATTAACAACAACAATTTGCACTTCACAGATCTTTTCATCCATTGGTCTCATTGCAAAGACAAATTAATTTGACTGTAATATATCTTTCTGGAACAAAAGCATCATCCTTGAGATTAAAAAATGCATTTAAGTCATTGTCATGAGAATCCATTTTTTCCATACAGTTTCTGTAAAAAATGTGTTTTTCAATTATAACCCTATCCCTTAACTGCATTAAGAAGCAAAGAGAAAAAATGTCTTTGTAGAAAAAATTATTTCATAAATTTCATGTATTTATTATTATTTTTAAGACAGGGTCTCACCCTGCCATCCAGGCTGAAGTACCAAGGCGCAATCTCAGCTAACTGCAGCCTGACAGCCCAGGCTCAAGCAATCCTCTGGCCTCAGCTTTCCAAGTAGCTGAGATTACAGGTGTGCGCCATCAAGTCCAACTAATTTTTTTTTACTTTTAGTAGAGGCAAGGTTTTACCACGTTGCTCAGGCTGATCTCAAACTCCTGGGCTCAAGCAATCTGCCTGCCTTGGCCTCCCAAAGTGCTGAGATTACAGGCTCACAGCCACCACGACTGGCCTATTTTGGAATTTTAAATTTATCTCTGGTGGGAAGTAGGACTGTAAGTCAAGCCTCTTCACTATAAGATCAAGGTTCTGTCCACAGTAACACCCAGAGAATGAGAAGAATGTACGGAATGTTTCAGAGAACACTGAAGCCACAGCTACTGCACATGTCTGGGGAACTAATTTCTCTATCCAATTAGTCTTCACTCACAATGTCCCTTCTGAGTCCATAAGGAGTTTTCTACTCAAAACATCCTCCTCTCCTAAATCTTTCCTGAGTACTAAGAATTAGGTATCAGTCTCAGTACTTGACACATTTCTTACCCTTAAAACCATGGAGGTTGACTTCCATGGATTTATTGAAACTAAAAATAACATCTATATATTAACCATGTAAGCAAGACATATGTTGTTAAACCTAAAGGATTCTTGTTAGAGCAAGGATGCTATGCCCATCAGCTAAAGGTAAGTCCTCACATGATGTTCATAAGACTAGCTGGGCTGCCTAAGTATTCCCTCCTCTATACATGCCACGGCGTGATTCTGTACTCAGTCCCTGACACCACAGCCAGCCCAGGAACCATTAATTAGAAGTTGGAGGTGCTAACAAGGGGACATATAATCCCTGACTTTGGCAACTCATCAATTTCTTTGTGTGAGTCTATTTTCTTAATTAAAAAAAAAAAAACAATTTTAAATGAGGAGTCACCTGCTCTGTTGCCTGCCACCGCTGCTGGGGCCCGAGTGGTTCACTGCACAGGGAACTCGCGCCTCCAATCCCAGACGCTATGTCCAGCAAAGTCTCTGTGGTTCTGGCCTACAGTGGTGGCCTGGACACCTCCCGTATCCTCATGTGACTGAAGGACAAGGCTATGTCATTGCCTACCTGGCCAGTATTGGCCAGAAGAAGGAATTCGAGGAAGCCAGGAAGAAGGCACTGAAGCTTGGAGCCAAAAAAGTGTTCATTGAGGACATCAGCAGGGAGTTTGTGGAGTTCATCTGGCCAGCCATCCAGTCCAGCACACTGTATGAGGACTGCTACCTCCTGGGTACCTCTCTCACCAGGTCCTGCATCGACTGCAAACAAGTGGAAATACTCCAGCGGGAGGGAGCCAAGTATGTGTCCCATGGCGCCACAGGAAAGGGGAACGATCAGGTCCGGTTTGAGCTCACTTGCTACTCGCTGGCCCCCCAGATAAAGGTCGTTGCTCCCTGGAGGATGCCCGAGTTCTACAACTGGTTCAAGGGCCCCAATGACCTGATGGAATATGCAAAACAACGTGGGACTCCCATCCCGGTCACTCCCAAGAACACGTGGAGGATGGACGAGAACCTCGTGCCCATCATCAGCTACGAGGCTGGAATCCCACAGAATACCAAGAACTAAGTGCCTCCACGTCTCTACACGAAGACCCAGGACCCAGCCAAAGCCCCCAACACCCCTGACATTGTCGAGATCGAGTTCAAAAAAGGGGTCCCTGTGAAGGTGACCAACGTCAAGGATGGCCCACCCACCAGACCTCCGTGGAGCTCTTCGTGTGCCGAACGAAGTTGCAGGCAAGCACGGCGTGGGTTGTATTGCTATCGTTGAGAACAACTTCATTGGATGAAGGTCCGAGGTATCTACCAGGTCCTAGCAGGCATCATCCTTTACCATGCTCATTTAGACATCAAGACCTTCACCATGGACTGGGAAATGCACAAAACCAAACAAGGCCTGGGCTTGAAATTTGCTGAGCTGATATACACCGGTTGCTGGCACAGCTCAGAGTGTGAATTTGTCTGCCCCTGCCTTGCCAAGTCCCAGGAGCAGGCGGAAGGGAAAGTGCAGGTGCCTGTCCTCAAGGGCCAGGTGTACGTCCTTGGCCGGGAGTCCCCACTCTCTCTCTACAACGAGGAGCTGGTGAGCATGAACATGCAAGGTGATTATGAGCCAATTGATGACACCGGGTTCATCATCAATTCCCTCAGACTGAAGGAATACCATCATCTCCAGAGTAAGGTCACTGACAGATAGATCCCTGTACAATGAGGAGCTGGGGCCTCCTCAATTTACAGAGCCTCCAAGTGCAGGTGCTAATTGTTGTGATAATTTGTAATTGTGACTTGTTCTCCCCAGCTGGCAACCTAGTGGGGCTGCCAGGACCCAGCTTTGTTCCAAGATCCCCCTGAAGCCTGCAGACGTCATCATCGAAGGAAAGAGTGGGGGACAGCTGCGGTGGGGAGCTATAAAATTACAATTAAAAGAAAAAAAAGGCTGGGTGAGGTGGTTCACACCTGTAATCCCAGCACTTTGTGAGGCTGAGGTGGGTGGATCATGAGGTCAGGAGTTTGAGATCAGCCTGACCAATACGGTGAAACCCCGTCTCTACTAAAAATACAAAAATTAACTGGGTATGGTGGTGAGTGCTTGTAATCCCAGCTACTCAGGAGGCTGAGACAGGAGAACTGCTTGAATCTGGGAGGCGGAGGTTGCAGTGAGCCGAGATTATACCACGGCACTCCAGCCTGGAAAACAGAGTGAGCCTCTGTCTCAAAAAAAAAAAGAAAAAAATGAAGAATCTCTTGAAAAAGATTTGCCAAAATAGGCTAGTACGGTGTGATTAAAAAGAAAAATAGTGGGTTAATATAATAAACATTTTTGTCAGTATATCTGTGGGTCAGAAATTCAGGAGCTGCTTAAATGGTTGGTTTTGGCTCAGAGATTTTTCAAGAGGCTGTGCTCAAGATGTCAGCCCAGGTTGCCACCATCTGAAAGCTTGAATGGAGCTGTAAAATCCATTTCCATGATGGCTAACTCACATGGCTGTTGGTGGCAGGTCGCAGTTTCTTAACACACGGACCTCTCCATAGGTCAGCTGGAGTGTCTTCATGACAATGTAGCTGGTTTCTTTCTGGATAGAGAACAAGGAGAAAGCCTTATATACCCTAATGTCAAACATTACACACTTTCACCTCAACCATATGCAGTTCATCAGAAACAGCTCACTAAATACAACCCACAGTTAAGAAGAGGGAAATCAGAGCCCATCTTTCAGAGAGAAGATTAACATTGTGTTGACATATTTTAAAAACCACCACAGGGTCTATTCCAGGCTTTCGCTGTATTCTGCAATGCCTACATTACAAGTCAGGGCAGCTCCTAAAGATGATACACTCTTTTTTTATTTCATTTTTTGTCATGACTTTTGACATTATATCATTATTATTTTTATTTCCACAGGTTTTGGGGGAACAGGTGGTATTTGGTTACATAAGTAAGTTCTTCAGTGGTGATTTGTGAGATTTTGCTGCACCCGTCACCTGTGCAGTATACACTGAACCCAAAAGATTATCCACTCTAAACTGGATATAATGCTGATCCTATGCATGTCATTAATAGTGGCCTATACCAAGGGAGAGAGTCAGGAAACAAGAGACAATGCAAGACACTATGGTTCCTTTTAAGGCTTTATAAAGTGATTTAAAATCTGCACTGGCAATTTCAGGACAGTTTGTATAAATAAGTAATAGGGTTACACAGTTGCACCTCTCATGGACAGTTTGACTGCCTACTAAAATTGAGTCTGAAGTGCTTCAGAGGATATGCTAACATTGGACAGTCAATCTCTGAATCCCCCACACTTATCTGAGCATGTTCAACTTTACCGTCTTCTTCTCTCTGCTAAACTGAAATCAATGTAATGACATCTTGGTGGAAAAGTGAAACAAGAGTTGCTAAACTATTCCCTGGATGGAAACCTAAAGGGAGAAGGTGTCTCCTTGTTCCTATGAGTCAGGACATTTAAGTCAAACTCTGCTAAATATTCCTCTATGGATCAATGGAGGAGACATTAGCCCCAAAATGAATATTCTTCGCTGTCCACTGTTTTTGTGGCTTACTCTGCTTGGATGTTACTCCCAGAATGTTGTATTCAGGGAGTAATGTAGAAAAAACCTCTCTCTCCCTCTCTCTCTCTCTCTCTCTCTCTCTCTCTCTCTGTTCCCCACTCTCTCTCCCTGTCTTGCACACACACTCACTCATGCATACACCATCCTAGCTAATGTATCAGATTTTTTAAAAACACATTGAAACTTTTAGAACACTAGTGTCTCATGTAGAGGTTGATGGAACCATAATATATCCTTGGTTATGCTGACTGACAGCTTTGCGAGGTGTCTAGCATTCTCAGAGTATGGAAAGTATTTTTTCAAAAGTAATAATGATGTTGATGATGATAATAAAGTGTATATTAAGTTCCAGAAGTTGTATTAGTGGCTTAGTATACATTTTCTTATTCATTTATCACAACAATGAGAGGTGAATAATATTATTGTTATGTCCACTTGACAAATGAATAAACTGAACCTTGAAATTCAGTGGCTTGCCTGAGGTCAGTCATCAGATAACTGGGGAAGTAGGGCTTCCAGCCCAGGAAAT
>NW_012108886.1:655233-667751 GCF_000951045.1 Mandrillus leucophaeus
GGCGTGGTTGCGGGCGCCTGTAGTCCCAGCTACTCGAGAGGCTGAGGCAGGAGAATGGCGTGAACCCGGGGGACGGAGCCTGCAGTGAGCCGAGATCGCGCCACTGCTCTCCAGCCTGTGCGACAGAGTGAGACTCCGACTCTGTCTCAAAATAAAAGTAGTTACTGACCCAGCATTTCTCAGGACAGTCATGGAAAAGAGAAAGTCCATTCAGGTCACAGCTACCTGTCTTCTGTGGCAGTAAACATCCTTTCTATTGTAACCAAGGGCACCTAGTATTACTCCCTAATGAGTAATCACTAAGAAAGCAATTCTGTTAACAAAGGCCAAAATGTCAGTTTCTTACCAGCTAGACTAAGCATTATGTGTAATTAATAACTCCTCCCTTTTCTTAAATCAGATTAACAAAACAAGTGTGTTTTTAAAATATAACCAATCTTGGGATCTGAATAGGACAGGGGTAGGGGAAGCGTAATGTTTACCAACCACACTGCTTTCAGAGTTTTTACATTTATGTTTATGCTACTTTTCTACAAAGTGAATGGAAAATAGACACCCTTATTTGAATATTGATTATATTTACATTGAGTATTCTTAATTTGTTATCAGTAGTGGAAGGTTATATGTAAGAAAATATAAGTTATCAATAATATTTAATCATATGGCCTTCTGAAATCTGCTCATACTTAGTAGCTTTACTTCATTTTCCTGACTCTTCTTATTCTGATAATTAAATCAGAAATATACTATTAGCAATATCAAGTATAACAACTAACAACTACTGAGTGCTTACTCTTGCCCAAACACTCACAATCTCACTTACTCGTCACAACAACTCCGTGAGATAGGTATTATTTATTCTATTTTACAGTTGAGAAAACTGAGGCTTAGAAGTTTTAAACCAACTTGCTTAAAAAGTCCTTACTCTTAATCAAAGTCAGAGTAAATACTTCATACCAGGTATGTCAGTCATTATTCTCTGCCCTTAACTACCACACTAGAGTACTTCCTTATAAAGAAAGGAGAAGCCCAGAGCAGTAAAAATGTTGCATTCTAAACATGTCTGATTTGGTCAGAGTATTTCCTAAAAAGCGTTCCAACTCCCATTTCCATTTTCTTGGTGGCCTAGTCCAACCCAAGAACTTTCCTTGGTCTACAAGACAAGAACAAGCAACTGCAGTAAGAATTCACTTATGCCATCTATTCCATGAATACTTACTGAACACCTAGTCTGCATCCAGATCTGTAAACTAAACACTAAAGAAACATTGTCTCAAGAAATAGAGTCCACCCAGTCAGTGCACAAACTACATGTAGAAGCCCAGAGCTGGACACCTGGCTCAGAATGACCCAGTGGAAGTGTCATCACAGCTGAGACCTGAAGAGGATGAGGGTATTTTCCAAGGCAATGTGTATTTATATGAGCTATATTAATCTCTCCTCCAGATTATTAAGACTGGTCCTCTTTGTGGATTTTGCAAAATTAAAATAATAATTCCAACCATCTATCAGTTAAGTAAAAAAAAACAAATGTAATATTTTGTATTTAAAGGAAATGTAACAGGACCATAATATTATGATGCAGGAGGTGAAGAAGATAGATGCACAACTTTCAGTGACCTTAGCAGACTATCAGCATTTCACTGAGCCATTCTCTTTCTTGTCATTGCTGCATAAATATGTATGTAAAGCATATATAAATACACAAGTAACTGAGGGCCAAACACTCAACCCTTCAGAGTATAGAAAGAAAAGAGGGTCACAGGCTGATATTCTTATGGTAAGGTGACAGAGCCCCTCAATCCTGTGATTGTAGCATGTTCTTTTATTTGACAAGGTGTACAGTTGTTGGAGAATTATACAGCTGTCACTCAAAATGGTGTAATTTACTCATTGGTCAACCCAAGCATTAAGTACTTTTGCTCCTCCAGTTGCTGTCAAGCCCAGAGGGAGTGCTGAAGTCAGCTACCGCCCTGGCTTGAAGGCCTCAGGGAAATAGAGAATTGGGTGCTTTCCTTGCAACATGAATTGGCACTCAAATCAGCCCTGGTGGGGATGGGAAATTAGGATTAATGAGAACAATGCGTCTGTGTTCTTTTGCTGAAACATTGGTTCATTTCTCTTTCAATTGACACCCAAGATTATTATTATTACTATTATTTATTATTATTATTATTATTATTTTGCCTACAAAGATTTTCCTATTAGGGAAAAAATGTGGCAGATTTGCCATCCTAGAGCCTGCTGAACGACAAATGCCACACTTATGTGTGTACATAGGATAAGATGGTAAGCTTTGTAAATGTTTCCTAGCAGGAAAAAAATTCCAGGCAAAGGGAAGAGCACATACAAAGAAAACATAGTATGTTCCTAACTTCGAGCAGTATTTTTATCTGGATCATAAAGGTTCTGGTGAAGAATGTCAAAAATGTTTAGAGGACTAAACAGGAGCCAGTGCACAGGTCATGTCAAGAATTTTGGCTTAAGTTAGCTGGTCTAATTAGATCATGCTATTTAGAGTGTAGTGAGAAGTTTCCTAAGAGAAGGTGCTAGTCCACTATCTGAGAACTTGAATGAGTTGCTAGAAGATACTTGACCTCAGATTTCCATAGGTTCTGTCTTCATTGGCATTGAGGAAGAATCCTTCCTGAAAGCTGCTGAGTTACCAACTATGGTGCATAAATGGTTTATGCTGCCCTAATAAGATTACAAGGAAGGGATCTTCAGTGGTAGATTGCATTATCATTTCCTCTCCATCCTGTAAGAAGATGATACATCCTCAACCACAGTTGTGTCTCTTGCAGTATCCCTGCCCTGAAAGGAGTATACATCCTATAAAGGAAAATTTTAAATCTCAGGACCTCCCAAACTTCTTATGCAAAAGGATTCTTAAACCCAGAGGAGGCTGAGTCATTGCAACACCCTCTTCCAAAGAAATATCTGTTACTAATGCTGTGCATCAGCAAGATCCTCATGGAAAGGTAAAAGCCTCAGGCATCTGCAAAGGGCTGCCCCCACAGATCATTCACAAGTAAATAAATTGCTGACCTCCCATAAACAAGGACATGCCAATTGTAACTTTAGGTCTACAATCTAAGTCTAGCTCCTGAAACTCACATTAATAATGTTCATTCCAAGCTTATCTTCCCAAGTGCAGAACAAAGTCAAAACTAATTTCTTCAACCTACCCAGAGATGTCTGCAGAATTTATTCTTTTTTACTCCTTTTTACTCTTCAGAAATTTACCTTATCTCATGGAAAATGGAGTTTCACAGGAATGCAACTATTCACAGGAATGCAACTATTCACCTTACTGCCCACCTGCCCCTCTTCCTACATGCCTTCCTCACCTTTAAGGAAATGTATAAACACCAAACTTCCTGAAAACCTCTTTGGATAAATAGCCACAGTTATGTCTGTGGCACATATTTTCCTCAGATGCATTCTAAAGCTGGTTTAATGAACCTCCATAATTGAGAGATGCCTCAGTCACTCATTTGGTTATCAATCCCCACTGCGTTGATGTTGGATTTGGCCTTGAGATGTGCTTTGACCAGAAGAATGCGAGTGAACGTGACATACACATCAGAGCAAAAGTATTAGGAGGCATCACTTGTTTCTGCCAACCCTCTTGTTCTTCTGTCCTCTATCATAAGAACTGCATGTCCCAAATTGGGTCTGCTCCTTGAGCCTATGTCCTGCCATGCAGCAATGAGGAATTGCAGAGTAGAGCCACAGCAGCTGACTCACAGTCCCTACACATAATGTAAGCCAGAAATACACTGTTATGCTAAGTCACCAAGACAGTGTGGTTATTTGTTACTGCATTAAATCTGCATAACATATCTTCTAAGACAGCTCTTTAGATTTCATTGCCAGCCAAACAGGAAAATAACAAGCAAAACAAAACAAACAAAAACCTCTGGGTGGGATAGCTATATATGCCTACGGCTGAGCTTTCATCCCATGTGTCAATTCCTATGATTTTGTAATGGTTGTCTGGAGGGCTATGACAAGAATGTTTGTGTAGTCATTTCCAATCTCAACAGGGAAAATTGGCATAATCAGTTATTAATGTCAGCCACGACATGAAATTGAGAG
Source organism: Mandrillus leucophaeus (assembly GCF_000951045.1). Lineage (NCBI taxonomy): Eukaryota > Metazoa > Chordata > Mammalia > Primates > Cercopithecidae > Mandrillus > Mandrillus leucophaeus. The sequence continues at coordinate 659,335 of NW_012108886.1, forward strand.
GTGGTGACACAGATGACATGTTTGCTGGTCTAAAGCCAACTTCTCCCATGCTTCTAGCCTCTCAAGGAAAAAAAATATTACATTTTCCCCTGTATCATCATCTTTCCTGGATCCTTCTAAAGATTCGTTCCCTCTCACAGGACTCTCACACCTCTGGTTGCAGCAGCAAACAGTGTGATGGCAAATGAGGCTGGACTTTTTCTACCACTGATAATAAAGGTTCAGCATAAATACTTATTTTTTTCTCCTTGAATGACCTGTCCATGTGCTTCCCCATCTGATCATTCCTTCCTATGCTTCTGAAAGAAGTGGTCAGTTTTACTGATCCTCTAACCAGTCTTACACAAAATACATACAGCTCTTCACATGGCTGAAATGAGTATGGGTATCTTCACAGAACCCCAACCCTGGCAATCCTACTAGCTTGCTCAGGGTTAGGCTGGAACATAAAACTGTGGACCAGGGGCATATTTCATGTGGTAATCAGGCACCTGGCATATGCCATATTCCTTCTCACAAAGACCTACCCTCCAATAATCTCTCTTACATTGCTAGAGCGCCACCTAGAGTTCACTGTAACAAATTTGGTTCCCCAAGCCTCCCTATTAGCTTGCTATGAAAAGGGCCACATTACAGAAGAGAAGGAGGACAGAAGAGAAGCAATTTTTGCCATATATTTCTATGTGCTCGGATGCTATTCTAGGAGATTAAATGCTTCACTCATACATATAAGGTAATTATTATCCCCATTTTACAGATGACAGTAGTTTGCTCAACAAATAGAGCCAAGATTCAAAACCAGGACTTGCTGACATCAATGTGGATGTTTCTTCTATTATTCAACACTTCCAGCTCTTAATTTCATTCAGCACTCCTAGATTTCAGGACGTTCTGTGACTCCCCCACAGAATATGTCAACCTCAGTGGAGAAAATTTGTCTATGTAAAACCTAAATGCATTTATTTAGACATTTCCTATCGCTACTTTTCCATGCCTTTTTCTCCTATGCCCAATATGTACTAAGCATCTGTTGAATAAATAAATGACTAAAGGAATGAAATGGTTTTTTTTCCTTGACTCTTTTCAAACCCTTTTCAAAATTCACATACCCAGAATAGCTACACCCACATCTGACTACTCTGTTACTCTATATTCCCATCTTGTGAGAAGTCTCCCCTGTTATGTCCCCACTATCCTATAAATGACCCTCATATTACCACAATCCATACATTTCTAAGAATGAAGTGATTAAAATTACTTAGGACATTGCCTATGCAAATGAAAGCCTACACAAAACCACTTTCCTTCAATAAAGAAGTCACATAATTATCTGAATCATCAATTATGTGAATCATCATTTATTTATCTGCTTTATTGAGCTTAATTTCTTAATACTGATTTATATTAACTAACGTGTGGGTATCTGTCTATCTGTCTCTATCTATCTATCTATCTATCTATCTATCTATCTATCTATCTAAACACACACACATTAATGTGAATTTTTCAGTGACAGTTAAACATCTGAAGTATTTTTTTCTGTGACTATGTGCACTGTCTCAGTAAGAGTGTGAGCTCTACGAGGGCAAGTGCTAATTTTAAAATTGTGTTATAATCTTCTAATTCCCACTGTAATTTCTTCAGCTATCTCATGAAATGTTTATGACTGACCAATGATTCCTCCTCTTTTCTAGCTATTCTCTAGCAATTCCTTTGAAAGAAATACTAATGAGCAATTAAATGTTAAAAAGGGGCAAAAGAATGTGGAGCAGATTTTCCCAGAAGGTAATTATGAGTGCCTACCATGTTCCGGGAATCACTTGGGGTGATGGGAGGATATAGTCTCCGGTCTCAAGGATATTGTCTCCTGGGATAAACAGACAATTATAGCACAGTATTCTGGGTCAGCAGAGGCCCAAAGGTATCTTACACTTTGATGAAAAGCAAAAATGACTGACTGCTGAGGTCTCTAATTACTGAGATTCCTCCCGAAGTGATGGTAAATGATATAATGCAATTATAATAAATATAATGCAATTACAATAAATGTCTGTTGAATTGAATTAAATCAAATTGATGCCTTGCTCTCCAGAAGCTCAAATATACACCATGAAAAATGGAAATGCCATTATTTGAAAAGAAACTCAAGGCCTCCTAGTAAGTTATCCATGGGGATATTTCAGAAGATTTTTAACCCATAAGAGTCCTTAAGAAATTCTATAAGCATCAGCCCTACTCAAGTGACCCTCTCATCTGATGAATGGATCCTCATAGAAGCTTCTTTAGAATATTCTCAGACATTCGAGGTAAGATCCTGGCAAAACTAGAATGAGTTTTCTGCCGCTGAATAACTGAAGGATGATAATGACAACTAAATGTGATTGATAGCAGCCACAATTTGTGCTAAATTATTTTGTATAAAAATATGGCCCCCAGCAAACCATATCTTTGAATGCTGTTTTCTCAGAATTTGGTACATCTTTTGCCTCTTTTCTCCCTCCTAAATAAATTATTTGACAACAAGGTTGTGTCTTTCTTGTTGATAATGGGATGAATGAGTATATGATAATTGAGTGCAGGAAAATGAATTTAATAGATGGTTTGTCTGAATGGTCCGAAGTTTTATGGCATCTATAAACTGGTACATCTCGTGAGCACTCTCCACATTGAGCAAATGTTATTTTCTTTTTAATTTTCACTTTCTGCTTTATTGCTTTCTTTTTTTTCAGACAAGGAAAGCATGCTTTTATAGAAGTATTAGAAAACAAAAATAAGCAATGTTTTTAAAACCAAAGATTTCACCACCTAGCATTAACCAATATTAACATTTTGTTTCTGTCTTTTCCAAGGTTTTCCTATACAAATATACACTTTTTAAACAAAAATATTTTTCTGATATATACAATATTTTGTAATTTACATGTCTACAAATAGTAAATAAAATATTTTACGTCATAAGTATGCATGTGCATCCTCATCTTTAGTAGTTACAAAATAATCCATTGTGTATATCTCAACATTTATTGAACCTATACTTATTATCAGGTAGCTGAGTTGTTTCCACATTTTTGCTATTTTAAACAACATTATAATAAACGTCTTTCTACATACAACTTCTCGTATTTATTTGAGGGTTTTCTTTAAAAACCAGTAGAATTGCTGGGCCAAAGGGTAAATCCCATTTTAAAGGCTCCTGGTGCTTATGACTGAAGTTCACACTGTAACTGCTTTACACCACCACTGTGTCAATCCCAGGTGTTATCATTTTATAAGCTTAGATGACATATAAAAAATTAACATGTTTATTTATTTCCTACATTTAGTGAACATTATAGTGATTCCATAAACCTTGTTTATGTGTATAAAAGCAGAATGTGTAATGACTTAGAAGCTGGTTTCTCAAGCCAGATTACTTGATCTCCTATGCTGGCTCAGCTATTCACTAGCTCTATGACTCAAACAAGTTAAAGAGCTTCCTTGGGCTTCAGTGTCCTCATATGTAATATGATATAATTAAAGGATCTATCTCTTAGGGTTGTTCTCAGAATTAAGTGATTTGACCCATAAAGCTGACACAGAACAGTACCTGGCACAGGTAAGCATTCAATAAATGCTACATGTTCTCTTGTTTCTAGGAACACAACTAAATTAATTTTTCAGCCTTTCTTGCAATTAGATACATCTATGAGACTAGATTGTAAGATAAATTGATGTGTGCCATTTACTGGTCTGGCTCATAAATACCTTCAAGACACAATTCTCATCCATTTCCCTGTCAACCAGCAGAATAGAGATAACCCAAAGGACCGAGAGCAGGTAGAATCACAAGATAGAAGGAGCCTGGATGTATGAATGACTATGGAAGAGAGCCCCACCGCCACCAACCACATGCAACTATCATTCACCAGTGAGAAATAAATGTGTATTGCATTGCATTTTACATGTTTTGTTGCTCTTGTCATAGCACTTAGCCTTTCTTGACTAATAGAGTTGCCTGTTGTTATTCCTTTATCACACATCTGTTTTTTAAAAAGAGAGAATTTTATTTCAAAATTTGAAGAATGGAGAGGTGAAAAAAGTTCAGGACTTGACATTCACTGTAGAAAATCTAAAGCTTGATAATATATGAGTCCATGGGTCATTTGTCTATCTAGAATGTCTATTATCCCACATATTTGTTTCTTTATATTCTCCATTCTGACTCCAGGCTACAGAGGTTAATCTCAATACAGCTAAATGTATTTATTCAGCTTACAGACACAGATTCCTCACATTCCCTCTTACACTAACCAATGAACATCATTTTCCTGCATTTACTAAATCACTTAGGCCATAAATACCAAAGTACCAGCTGAGAAAATCCAGGAGGAAACATTCTTTGTGAAAAAGAGAACTTTTCAAAAGAAATGCTATTGCATTAAAAAAAAGTTTCCCATAATGGTTCTGCAGTTCTGAAATGTCTACAGAAACGTCATACCAAACAGGAATATATTTCCCAAGGTTTCCCCTTGAGGATCCTCGACATGAAAGAAAAAATGCTCAATATGAAGCATTGTTCATTTTGCAAAAAATGTTATTTGTTACCAAAGGAAGGGAAAAGTAGAAGGATACCAAAAATGATTTTATATGTGTGTGAATATATACATATATATGCAATTTTATGAACTTTCAGGCAAAAATTTATTCAAATATAAACCATGAAACACTTTCCACATGGTTTATTTTCTAAGGTTAGAACTTCCAACTGAAACTAACCAGAATATTTTTCAGAGTGTTTTGAGTCTCCAGGGACCATAAGACATTAAATAACACTATCAAATGAATCTTTCCAAATATAGAGTTAAATGGCTCTCCCCTTATATTTGCATCATGCTCCACAATGAGTTTTCTGTGTAGGAAGGTATTATCAGTCCCATCCCACAGGAGGGGATACTGTAATTCAGAGAGATTAAAGGGTCTGTCCAAGGTTACCTCGATAGTGCTACAAGGCAATCCAAGTAATCATCCACTAAGTAACCTGCAGACTTCAGTTTTCACATATGAATTTTCTGAAAATGTTCAAAGTGACAGCTACAATCAAGTTAATCAATGTAACAGTTACAGATGTGTCTATGAGAGAAAAAGGTAACCAATAGGATGCATTTGACCTCATCCCAGCTTGCATCATAGAAAAGAACAACTAAATAACCTATGGGCAGTAAATCAAACCCTAATCTGATCATTCCAGTGCAAATGTCAGAAATGTAAAATGTTTATCATTCCCCACCTTAAAAGCATACTTGTTTCAGGAAACAGTAAATAAAACAAATGTCTAGGCTAATAAAGTGATTTGAAACTTTTAGTGGTATGATTTAAGCACTATATGTGTTCCTGAGAAACAGCTATATAACAAATATTTATATACATATTTAAATACCGTTTCCCATTTATTTTTGCTATTCTATTTGAAATACAATTCTTTAGAAAAAGAAAAGTGGCTAAGAGACCTTTTTGTAACATCACACAAATATAACAAAATTGTAAATAATCATGCATTTAACAGAAAATTATACTTTCTTGAAAATGTATTAAGAACAGTTCGAAGAAAATACAAAGTAGGAATTCAGAGTAAGAACTAAAAGACATTTCAACCTGTTTCACTGTGTAATTTTTATGCTCAATTGAACAAACACAACAACAAAACCACAAAAGAGATAGAAATGCCTTTCTGTTCTACATCAGTTTGGCAAATGTGCTTAGAATATTCTGTTTATTAGTAAGCATGCCAGCAGAAAATGGATTTCACCCCCAGAAGACTCAAACGAAGACACTTTAATAAAAGTGCTATTTATGAAGGTATGGTCAGGGTTAACAGAATGAAAAGGCAATGGTAAAACTAGACAAGTCTTTCTTTTCATATTAAAAAAAGAAACAAAGAAAAAGGAGAGCAAAACACTAAAATAGTAAAGTCCATTATAGCTATTACAATTAGCACCTCAATTTTGTTTTGATGTTTTGGCAGGTAAGGTTAAAGAAGGCTATGAAAGCTATGTTTGGTTACATCATCTTTCTCAGTGTCATCATCACCATCATCATCTTCTTCATCATTATTCTCTTAAAAATAGTTCCCATTCATTGAGTACCCAGGGCCTGGTGAAAACATATGGTATATACGGCCTTTTAAAATTGGCTTCTTTCACTTGGTAATATACAGTTAAGGTTTATAGAATAGATTGAATGTCTTGCCAGTAATAAATATTCAACAAAGGTTAACCATCATTACTACTATTATCAGCATTATTATTTTATAAATTCTCCATTTCCCTAGGGTATCAAAAAGAAGATCATACATTTTTCTGGAATCATGAAGGTCTTTGCTAGTTCCCTCTGTCATATTTACTTCCTCAGCACCTTTTACTTCCAAGTTTTTTTTGGTTTTTTTTTTTTTTTTTGAGATGGAGTCAGTCTTGCTCTGTTGCCCAGGCTGGAATGCAGTGACACAATCTCAGTTCACTGTAACATTTGCCTCCCCAGGCTCAGGCAATTCTCCTGCCTCAGCCTTTCGAATAGCTGGGACTATAGGTACACACTATCATGCCCAGCTGATTTTTTTGTATTTTTAGTAGAGACAGCGTTTCAGTATGTTGACCAGGCTGGTCTCGAACTTCTGACTTCAAGTGATTCACCCGCCTTAGCCTCCCAAGTGCTGGGATTACAGGCCTGAGCCACCACGCCCGGCCCCAACTTTTTTGTAACATGAATTTCACTTGTAATATACTTGCCCAGTCCTCTACCTCCCATGAAACTGACAACTTTTTGAGGACACAGACCACTTGTACTCCCTGTCTGCTACTCTATTCCAAGCATTTAGCAAAGTGCCTGGTGGGTGGCAGGTGCTCCTTGAACATCTACAAAGTGATGAACGTTTGGCATAGTGTCCTGATCGAAGGTACAAAAGGATGCAGTGACACAGCCTTGGGGGAATGAACAGGAGGGAAAGGCTGTTGTTATGAGACCATATTCCCTGGAGTAGGATAATGGTGAGGACTCAATACAGTTCCACAGCACACAGACTCAGGGACTCAGGTACTTTCTACAGGAAATCTCTTCATTTACATTATTCCCAAATTTCAACTCATAGTAAGTAAAATTTCTACATAGCAGGGAAGGTCTTAAATGAATTTAGATAATATATTTAAATATGTTACTCAAATATGTAAAATTTAATATGTAACCATTAACTTTGGGAATTGCTGTTACTTACTGAAGTCCAATTCAGATCAGAGTTAATTTCACCCTAATTTTCTTTTATATGCAAAATAAATTTTGCCTATCCACAGTTCTACCTAGAATAAAATCAGCACTGCAGTATATGCGTCTTCCTCAGGATTTACTCCACATAAAAGAAAATAGAATTGTTATTTTTAAAATTTTTATTTCTTCTCTGACTCATTTCCAAAGTATTCAAAGCATCTCTTTTTGTTCCGGCACATTTTTCTCTTTATCTTATTTTTATTTTAAACTAATGGTTATGATACTTCATTGACATCACTATAGCAAAAGGATTAAGAGAAAGCTTTCTTCTAACTAAAATGTTTCTTTAACCCACTACAAAATTCTTAAAGTTAGATACTAATATGTCCTATAATTAAGAAGTGAGTTTTCCAGTAAGATTTATTTTTATAGATTTAGATTCAATGCCAAGAAGCTACAGTTTAAACTGTCAGGAACTCATAAATCCTCAGAGACCAATTTTAAATAAATTTGTATTTCAGCAAAAAACAAAGTTAATGAAGATATCCTTCTATTCCTTCTGTTACCCTCACTTCCACCCCAAGTAAGGCAGACACAGGAAGAGAAAGTGAGTGGGTAGAAAAGAGAGAGAGCACATTAATATTCAAAAAACATTACCCTCAGTTTTGCTGTGAGAACTTTGACGTGGTTTTTCTAGCTAGGCCTGCTCCTCTAAAGTCCAAAGCAGTTACAGTTCCATTCGCTAGAGTGCCTGAAATTAACTCAAGAGTGAGAAAAAGAATGAATGACAAGGTCAAGGGTCCTGATTAACATCCTTCTCAGCTGCCCTGAAGGACTAAGGATGACTGCAGAGGGCAGGAAAAATCCTTCTGTTGATTCAAAAGAAACGGAAGTTCAGTGGATTCAAGCAGCTCTTAAATGCAATAGTTAATGGCACAGGCTTTGGAATGAGACCCCGTATTAGCTGTGTGAACTTGGGTAGTTTACGTAATCTCTCTGAGCCTCATTCTCTTCAACGTACAATACAGCTGATCATTCTTCCTTACACTGGACAGTGCATGTCCATGTAAAAAGCACCGTGGCACTCAGCACATTTTTATTTTTTTCTTTTTTTTTTTTTTATTCTATTTTTTTTTTTTTTTTATATTTTTTTATTTTTGTTTTTGTTTTTTTAATTATACTGC
>NW_012108886.1:668576-670530 GCF_000951045.1 Mandrillus leucophaeus
AAAAGCTTATGCATGAATAGTTTATTTAGGAGCAGATATGAGAGACATGGAAAGAGAAAGAGAGCCAGTACAAGTTTACATTATCAAATTTGCCACTACTCTACAAGACTGAAACTGACTTTGCAAAAATGGTAACTGAGGAAATTATGACAATTAAAAAGATCAAACCTAACCAACTCCATCTTGCTTCTAACCTTTAATCTGTCCTTGTTCATTCCTGGGCGTAGGCCAAACTAACCTAGGGAAGAAATTTAGTGTATGGTTTGACTCTGAAGCAAAATTGATAATAGCCCTTTCCTGAAAAGACCCTCTTCTTTCCCGGGGACCAGTCTGCCTTTGCAGGACTAACAAATTAGCTAAGATGAGAAATTACGGTTTAGGGGTTATGCAGCCTCTGTCTGCAAGAGTCTGAACCCCCCAAATTGCTTTACATCACTATTGTAAAGCTTCAGATCAGTGCTTGAGGTATTTTGCAGACCCTTCACTCAGTGAATCAGCTGAATCAGCTGACACCACACCCAGACCTGTAATCTGACTCAACCAGTTCTGTGATCCCACCCAGGAACTGAAGACAGCAAGAAAACCTCACTTTGACCCCAATTGATTCCATCTCCAACGTGACCAATCATCATTCCTCAATTTCCGAGCTCCTGCTCACCAAATTATCTTTAAAAACCTAATCCCCATATGCTGGAGACTGATCTGAGTCATAATAAAACTCCAATCTCCCACACAGCCGACTCTCTGTGAATTACTCTTTCTCCATGACAATTCCACTGTCTTGACAAATTGGCTCTGTCTAGGCAGCAGGCAAGGCAAACCCACTGGGTGGTTATAAGACAAGTGGCTGCTTAGGCCACAGTGCCAGCTGAGAAGTCTTACGAAATGCCTCTTTGCACCATCTTCCAAAAAAAGAACAGAAAAGCATTTTTCTATGGTCTTGTGTCCTACATTACTCAAAGGTTGCTCTGTATATACTAACTTCCCCAAATCCTGGGTTGCACGTACATGAGTGGCTAGTATTGAATGCCAGTCAGGCATGCCCAGCCCTGCAGCAGAGAAGCCCCTGGGCAAAGCAAGAAATACAGAGAATGGTTCCCAGACAGGGTACTGCCATTTGCACACACATAAAGCTGTCCCCCAAACAGGAGCTAGAATTAGAAGAAAGGCCAAGAAAATCTGACCTGGACCACACGAGTGTTCTGATGTACCTCTGAAACATCCTACATTCTAGTTCAGATTAGTCACTCAATATGTTTTTATCATGTCTCTTTATTATACTGACCTCAGCTAATCTGAGGCCAAAACTTGCTAGTGGTTCCCTGTTACCTACCTAAAAAAGGGCCGAACTCTTCAATATGAAGTCAAGGAATATCAACATTTCAAAAGGAGCTGGAGTCACAGGCGTCCCTGAAGAAAATCATGACTAATATACCTTGTGAAATATTTAAATGTGTCCAACAGTAGGTAAATAGTTTGATAGATGATAATAAAATATAAAATAGCTATTAATAATGATAATTCAACAAAACCATAAATGTAGAACTGCTCAGGATGTAATAGTAAGTACAAATGCAAAATTCCTATATTTTCATTCCACCATTACCCTCCACTTCTTAACCCTTGTGTATGTATGGGGGAAAGAGGCCCTTGGTGAAACAGAGTAAAGAGACAAACATGCTTATGTTGTTCTCTTTGCTTAGATGTAGTTTTTCGCATTTTGTACTACAGGTTAGTTTTATTTCATATTTTAAAAATATTAATTTAAAATTATAATTGTAAAAATGTATTTCAATAGAATGAGAAGCCAGCTCTGAGTTGATATCAGAAGAGAATCTGGGAGTCAAAAATATCACTGCCCTAAATTTATTCTTGGCCATTCTTTGTAAAATCATATAAGTTGGCTGGGCGCAGTGGCTCATGTCTGTAATCCCAGCACTTTGGGAGGCCAAGG
>NW_012108886.1:672157-673395 GCF_000951045.1 Mandrillus leucophaeus
GATGAAGACATTTAACTGAAAATCCAAAGCCTAAATTTTCTTTTCTTTATAGATCTAGAAATTTTCAATGATGTTGCTTTTGTAACATACAGTTTGGGAAGGCAATATTATTGGATAAAGTTTTGTGTTCTTTCAGGAGAGAAACCACTACTCTTTAGAATTACAATGATCAATGTTGAAAGATATTCTCAACTACACACAGACAACCCTCGTCAGCATGAACTATGTGGGGGCAAGAATCAGGGTTGCAATATGCAATATTTTGCTCAAAGGACTTTCACCTAATATATCTGAGTTGATAAGTATTTTATAGTCAGCAATACATTAAACATATTTGTAAGGAGCTTATTCTGTGTCAATGGTTGCTAGAATTCAGATTTTCTGACTTCATTCAAAATGCAAGTGTTTGAACCAAGCCAACAGCTTCAGAGGGAATCAGTGTAGTATAAAACATGGCTAAAAAGAAGCTGCTGACTGACCAACTTGCACATCAAATCATTGATATGAAGACTAGGAAGTTAAGAATATTGATGAAAAAGAACTTGAAGTTGTAGACCATGGGATGTCAGGTTGGTCTGAGGGTACCAAGAGACTTAGGTAGATGGTCTAGATAAGAAGTGGCAAGAGGTAGTGGGTAGTAAGTGGAATAAAGCTGTTCCGATTTTTGAGATGGAATACAAACACTACACAGCAATTAGGTAATAACATTGGGATATTTTCCATGAAACACTGTTAAGTTTTAAAGTGGGATATAGAACAGTATGTGGAGCAGGATCTTGATAAAGCCAAACAAAAATAAAACAAACAAACAAATGTTAATGGTGATCACTTTGGGGAGGTAAGGTTGTGGATACTATAATAATAGTTCACTCTTATATCTGCAGCGCCTGGAAGAGCACAGAAAACCAATATTTAGTAGGTACTTACTTTCATTTTCCATCCAGTTTCTACAATGACACACAGTGCCTTGTGATCAGAAAAAAAAAAAAAAAATTATTTTAAAACATACTTGTTTTTGAAATGAGATAATTACAAGAATGATAAAGAATAGATGACATAACTATCCATAGCTATTAGATAACTTCCCCCAGTCAGATGTACATCTAGATAAAAGAGGGAGTATAAGGGAGAAATCAAGAAGATTTTCTTGATCCACCCAGTAGTTTCTTATCTTGAAGACATTATAGGCAAGTCTCCTTCAGATCAGCAGTAGAGGGCAATGGGAGGCATACTCCAGG
>NW_012108886.1:677265-679544 GCF_000951045.1 Mandrillus leucophaeus
CTTGTAGAAGCCATTCAACAAACTGGGTAACTGAACTGTTAGAGAGGTAGGCATATGTCCCAAACTACGCCAGTTTGGTCTTCTGACATTTGAACGCAGTTATTCCTCCAGAGACAATCATGAAACGTAAGTCAAGCCAACTAAAGTGGTAAAGTATAGTTGCTAAGAGAGTGAGATCTAAGAAAAAACAAAAAACAATCCAGCATTCCTTTGAATGCAACTTTTGTCACTTTTATTTAGTGTTTGTATGATCTTAGAGAAATGTCTCTGAGCCTTAATTTCCTAAAAAAGAAGACAAAAAGATAGTAACAGTAGCTATCTCATAGGATTATTTTAAGGATACACACACACACACACACACACACACAATGACAAGAAGGCAGTGTCACCTTATTCCTTGGCTGAGAACTTGTGCATAAGGTGAATTAAATCTTTTGCCGTTCTGTTGTGCGTGCCGATTAATGACCACAACAGTTCAGCGAACTGTCAAATACCAAATTCACGAATAATGAGGATTGGCTATATTTATATATACATATCATTTTGCCTATTATGTAAATACCCATGTTAAACATATAGAGACAGATGCTTAACAATCGCCTTGCACACATTGTATATTCAATAAATGTTAACCTCTGTTTTTTGAATTATTATTTGTTATTACTACTCTGAGGGATTTAAAAAAACAAAACTAAACTAAAGCTGCCAGTTGTGATTATTTTGCTCTCTGTTCAAAAAGCTACAAGTATGTGAGCCCCAATCTGCTGGCAGCCAGATCTCCTGCCTCATCGAAAAGATACCAATTCAGAGAGAAGATAGAAGAGCAATGAAGAGAAAGTGATGACTTTGAAGGCACAGGCTCATGTACCCGTTTAATTCTGAGGGCAAAGCAAGAGAATTGAGAGAAACCCTACAGGTCATGGGGGCCTTACACTGAGCTTGAAGAAGTGACCATCTGAACCTGGGGAAGATTCAGGAGAGCTAAACAAAACCACACCGTGATACAGATTTAAAAAGCCCACTGAGGAATAAGGGTAGAGAAAGAGAATTTCAAAAAACCCGCAGGCATTTTGAATCTTACATATAATCAAGGACTGATAATCTATAACTGAGAGATGGACAAGAGAAATGAGAAAGATTTACACTGATTTTCGGGCGCATAGGTCTTGTTAAAGTCTGATGGCCAAATATGAGAAATGAGACATTCCCCCTAGGTGGTCAGAACCCAAACTCTGACTTAAAAAAAAAAAAAAGACTCCACCCACAATTAATTTGATGTCTCTAAAAAGCTGAATTTAACTAAAGCAACAGCAGATCTCAGAGCCAGTTCACCTATAGACTACAACTAAATTGCTCCAACACACCCTGCCACCCCTCACACACTAACAGTTTGATAAAAGAAGAGTAATATCATTTTCTGGGTATAAATATTATTTACTTTAGTCTCTGCTATTCTTTTATATGTAATATTTGGCATTCAATTAAAAATTATGAAACATTCAAAGATGTGAGAGAGTATGGCCTATTGTTAAGGGAGGAAATAGTTAATAGAGAAAGACATAAAGATGACTCAGACGTTAGAATTATGAGACTTTAAAATAACTATGATAAATGTGTTAACAAATCCAGTGGAAAAAAAATACACAGAAAGGATAAATGGAATAAAAACTATAGTAAAAAGAAATAAAAACTATAGTAAAGGCATATCAAGTGGAAATACTGAAAATATTTTTTAAATGATAACAGAGGGGAAAAAATCAGAGAACTGGAATACAGGTGAAAAGAAAGTATTGTCTCGGCGCAGTGGTTCACATCTGTAATCCCAAAGCTTTGGGAGGCAGAGGTGGGAGAATTGCTTGACCCTAGGAGTTTGAGCCAGACTGAGCAATGTAGTGAGACCTTGTCTCTATTAAAAAAAAAATAAAAAAGAAACTGGCAAGGCATGGTGGTGTGCATCTATAGTCCCAGCTACTTGGGAGGCCAAGGTGGAAGGATCTCTTGAGCCTGGGAAATTGAATGTGTAGTAAGCTATGATTGTACCACTGCACTCCAGCCTGGATGACAGAGCAAGACCCTGTCTCAAATTATATATATATATAATTAAAACTTAAACACAGAGAGAGTAAAAAGAATAGAACATCCAAGATCTGTGAGAAAATATCAAATTGTAAAATATACATAAAACTGGAATTCCAGAATACATAAAGAAAGAGAGAAAGAATGGGGAAAAAAGAAATAGAGATAATGGCCAACAATTTTCCAAAATTGGTAAGAGATGT
>NW_012108886.1:681074-684047 GCF_000951045.1 Mandrillus leucophaeus
TAACTATCCATAGCTATTAGATAACTTCCCCCAGTCAGATGTACATCTAGATAAAAGAGGGAGTATAAGGGAGAAATCAAGAAGATTTTCTTGATCCACCCAGTAGTTTCTTATCTTGAAGACATTATAGGCAAGTCTCCTTCAGATCAGCAGTAGAGGGCAATGGGAGGCATACTCCAGGCTAGGATCATACGGATAATACTATTGATGAGCATAGTAAATTATTTTCCTACTTGTGACCTCAATTATTTTGCATTTATAGAATACACAATAGCATCATAGCTGACCCTACTGCCCAAGCAAACTTTTTAAGTGGGTGATGAGCCCAAGTTGCTGTTAGAATATTTCACCAGACTCTTGCCTTCTATAACTGTGCTCCATGAGTTGGAAGCTCTTGGGGGTCTTGATCTCAGTTTGTGTAATGATTTCTAACTAAAATAATTTGCAGGAGCTACAAATATTCTAGAAGAGGAGACTAGCCTGGTGGTCTTCATCATCCCAACCACCTCAACTGGTGATGGGTAGTCAAGCACAGCTGTAACATCTCTACGTGGGATCAATACTCCCCATAGTCTTTTATAGATTATTTGAGCCCTGGGGACTCCCTTGACAAAATAGTTGGGCCTCTTTTCTGCATTTTCTGTTTCTAGGCCCTAGTTTTGGTTACGGACATTGCACCTTGTTTGATGCCCATAGTTTTCATTGACAACCTTGCCTCTTCCTCAACTTGCCTCATTGAGTGACACTTTTATCTCTTAGTCAACCAATCCTTGGTCTGGAAGCCTGTCCTCTGCCTAGACAGTCTAGCAAAGCTCTCAGCTGATCTCTATTGACCTTCGCATCTGTCAGCGGTCCATGTCTGAATAATTTCCTACCCTTTCTCTTGTCTCAACTTCTCTGGTGTTTGACCCAAACCCTGAAGCTCCTTCCTTTTCTCTGTAGATAACTATCAGTTAACCAATTAACTATACAGACACTATGAAAATAGTGCTTTTTTTTTCATAGTGATCCACACCACCAGAATCAGAAATGCCTAGAGGTTTGTTACTCAAAATCTGGTCGGAAACATTGGCATCACCTGGGAGCTTGTTACATATGCTGACTCTCAGGTTCCACTCTACATATCCTGAATCAGCATCTCCAGAGGTGATGGATGGGAATCTCTGTTTTAACAAGCCTTCCTGTTGATTCTTATGTTAAAGTCCAAGAAACATTGTCTATTATGCTTGCTAAAAATGTAGATTCTCGGGCCCTGTCTTAAACAAAAATCTGCATAAATAACAAATATTCCAGGTAATGCCTCCCATATCATATTTAGAGGGCTTGGGCTCAAATGCCAGCTCTGCTTCAAGCCATCTGTGCAATCTCGTATAAAGCTATTTAATTTCTCTGTGCTTTGATTTTCTCATTTTCAAATTAAAAATTCTTCATCCTAGGTTTATTGAGAGGATTAAATTAGATAATGCCTGTGAAGTGCTTAACATAATTCCTAGTACAAAGGAAGCACTAATAAATGTTTGTCTTTGTATTGTATTAATGTTTATCAACTGTAACGTGTTAATGTGCTAGCCTTTTTCCATACCCAAGAAACATATGCGCATTTTTGGTGACAGTTTCTGATGATAATAGCTTAGATCAAAGAAATAACCCAAGGAGGAGGGAGGAATTGGGAGTTATTGTTTAAAAGGTACAGAGCTTCAGTTTAGAAAGATGTAAAAGTTCTCGAAATGTGTAGTGATGATGGTTGCACAACCATGTGAACATACTTAATGCCACTGAACTGTACATATAAATGATAAAGTCATATATTTTATGTATATTTTATCCAATAAAAATAAAAAAATACATGCATCAAAAAGAATGGTTAAAATGATACAATTTATGTTAGGTAAATTTTACTATATTTTCAAAAACATTTTTTGAGGAATAACTCTAAGGACAATCATTGAAGGAAGTGTGTTCAGACTGATAGAAATTATTAGGATGCAACAGAGAGAAAAACGATTGGTATTGTTGAAGCTTTGTGTGGCATTAAATTTCTTCTGGATTTAAAGGAAAATATCAAGTTGGCAACAAAGTTAGTATTTCCTATGCAATACAGGTCCAAATCTCATTTTCTGGCTGGAATGCTAGTAAAGGAATTGTAGGATTCCCAGGGAGATGATAAAGTAAATGCAAACATTTAGGATATTCTATTGAGGTGAACCTGTGGTTGACTATTCACTTAAAATGTGCTACCATAGAGTGGAAGGAGTTATCGTGGAATATTTATGCTGGGCAAGACCTGTTACAATATTATCTTATTTGATTTTCATAGTCCCCATGTAAGGGTAAGTATCAGACCTATTTTATAGATGAAAGAAGCTGAGAAAGACTAGGTAATACTCCTAGAGGCCATACACATAGTAACCTTAAAAAACAAAGTCAGGCTTTGGGAGCAGATCCATCTGACATCCATGCTTTTTCTCCCTTGCGTTCATCAGAGCTTCCCAGTATGGAAATACAAAACTCTCATAAGAATCCCTGCAAGTCATGGCCTCAGGATGCAATCTATCAGCCATCTCTGTGGTGCCTCTGTCAGATTCTAAATCTCCCTCTCTGCCTCTTCTTGTAGAAGCCATTCAACAAACTGGGTAACTGAACTGTTAGAGAGGTAGGCATATGTCCCAAACTACGCCAGTTTGGTCTTCTGACATTTGAACGCAGTTATTCCTCCAGAGACAATCATGAAACGTAAGTCAAGCCAACTAAAGTGGTAAAGTATAGTTGCTAAGAGAGTGAGATCTAAGAAAAAACAAAAAACAATCCAGCATTCCTTTGAATGCAACTTTTGTCACTTTTATTTAGTGTTTGTATGATCTTAGAGAAATGTCTCTGAGCCTTAATTTCCTAAAAAAGAAGACAAAAAGATAGTAACAGTAGCTATCTCATAGGATTATTTTAAGGATACACACACACACACACACACACACA
>NW_012108886.1:687467-690086 GCF_000951045.1 Mandrillus leucophaeus
AAAGTAGACGAGGAGAAATTAAATATGCTTATTGTAATTTTTAGAGTCACTATTAAAAACAATTAACAGAGGAGGGTATAATTAAAATCAAAGGAGAAGATAAAAATGAATATTTTAAAATACTCAATTTATGCAAAAATCAGGCATAAAAGAGAAAACAGAAAAACAAAAAGTAGGTAGGACTTATAGAATTCACATACAAATAAATAATTTCATAAAAGTAATAAAGACTCAAATTGTAAGTCAGAGATTGCCAGACAATATAAAACCACAAGACACAACTAATGATGTTCATAACAATGTGTAAGAATACAGCATATTTGAGAGTAAAAGAAAGATAACTGGTACAATATGCAAACATTAAGCATAAGAAAACTGGTATGGTTTTATTAATATTAGAAGTAGACTTCATGATGAAGTTTATTATCAGAGACAAATGGCATTTCATAATGATAAATGGGTCAATTAGACAAGAATACAAACCAATCTCAAGTGCATATAATACGATTTTCATACATGTTCCCACCCAAATCTCAAGTCAAATTGTAATCCCAAATGTTGGAGGTGGGGCCTGGTGGGAGGTGATTAGACCATGGGGGGATTTCTCATGCATGGTTTAGCATCATTCTCTTGGTACTGTTGTTGTGACAGTGAGTTCTCGTGAGATCTGGTTGTTTAAAAGTACACGTCACATCCCCCCTCACTCTCTCTTTCTCCTTTTCCTGCTCCTGCCATGTAAGGCAACTTTTCCTTCTTTGCCTTCCATAATTAGAAGCTTCCTGAAGCCTCCTCAGAAGCATATGCGCTATGCTTTCTGTACAGCCTGCAGAACCATGAGCCAATTAAACAGCTTTTCTTTGTAAGTTACCCAGTCTCAGGTATTTCTTTATAGCAACATGAGAACAGATTAATACAAAAAATTGACACTGAGGAGTGGGGCATTGCTATAAAGATACCTGAAAATGTGAAAGCAACTTTGGAACTAAGTAACAGGCAGAGGATGGAAGAGTTTGGTGGGTTCAGAAGAAGAAAGGAAGATGAGGGAAATTTTGGAACATCTTAGAGACTGGTTAAATGGTTGTGACCAAAACGCTGATAGTGATATGGGCAGTTATGTTCAGGCAGAGGAGGTATCACATGGAAATGAGAAACTTATTGAGAACAGGAGCAAAGGTCACTTTTGTTATGCCTTAGCAAAGAACTTGGCTGCATTGTGCCCCTACCCAAGGGATAGGTGGAAATTTTACCTCCAGAGTCATAACTTAGGGTATCTGTACAATAAATTTCTAAGCAGTAAAGCACTCAAGATGTCACCTGGGTGCTTCTAAAAGTGTTTGCTCATATGCAAGAGCAAAGAAAATACCTAAAGTTGAAACTTATATTTAAAAGAGATACAGAGTATAAAATTTTGGAAAATTTGCAGCCTGGCTGTATGGTAGAAAAGAAAAGCCCATTTTCAGCGAGGAATTCAAGCAGACTGCAGAAATTTGCATAAGTAAAAAGGAGCTAGAGCCAAAACAATGGAGAAGAGGCTTTGAAGACATTTCAGAGATCTTCAGGCCAGCCCCTCCTATCACAGGCTCAGAGCACTAAGAGGACTGAATGGTTTCTTGTACCAGGCCCAGGGCCCTGCCACCCTATGCAGTCTCAGGACATTGCTCCTTGCATCCCAGTCACTCCAGCTCCAGTCCAGGCTCAAAGGGGTCCAGGTGCCTCTCAGGCCACTGCTTCAGAAAGTGTAAGACATAAGCCTTGGCAGCTTCCACATGTTATTAAGCTTGTGGGTGCATAGAATACAAGAGATGAGGTTTGGGAGCCTCCACCTAGATTTTAGAGGCTATATGAAAAAATCCTGGGTGCCCAGGCAGAAGCCTGCTGCAGGAGCAGAACCCTCATGGAGAACCTCTACTAGGTCAGTGAAGACGGGAAATGTGGGATTGGAGGCCCCACACAGAGTTCCCACTGGGGCACTGCCTAGTGGAGCTATGAGAAGAAGGCACTGTCTTGCAGACCACAAAATGGTAGATTCACTGACAGTTTGCACTCCTGCGCCTAGAAAAGCCACAGGCACTCTAGACCAGCCCTTAAAATTAGCAACAGGGGCTGAACCCTACAAAACCACAGGGACAGAGTTGCACAAGGCTTTGGGAACCCACCCTTTTCACCAGCATTCCGTGGATGTGGGACATGGTGCCAAAGGAGATTGTTTTGGTGCTTTAAGATTTAATGACTGCCCTGCATTCAGTTAAGTCTAAGTCAGTTTTCAACTTGCATGGAGCCTGTAGCCCCTTTCTTTTGGCCAATTTTTTTCACTTTTGGAATGCGAAGGTTTACCCAGTGCCTCTTCACCCATTGTATCTTGGTAGTAACTAACTTGTTTTTGCTTTTACAGGCTCATAGGCAGAAGGGACTAGCCTTGTCTCAGATGAGACTCTGGACTTTGGACTTTTGAGTTAATGCTGGAATTAGTTAAGAACTTGGGAGATCATGGGGAAGGCATGATTGCATTTTGTAATGTGAGAAGAACATGAGATTTGGGAGGGCAAGGAGTAGAATGATATGGTTTGGATCTGTGTCACTGCCCAAATCTCACATTGAATTATAATCCCCAGTGTTGGA
>NW_012108886.1:690386-693637 GCF_000951045.1 Mandrillus leucophaeus
TTTAAAGCAATGTGAGAAAGGATCAATACAGCATATTCAACCAGTAAAAAGTCATCCAAAAACATGAAGCAAAAATCAAGAAAACTAAAGAGAGAAAAAAAATATACAAAGTTGAAGACTTCAACTCCTTTCACAGGGACATAATAAACAGGGAAAAGTGAGTGAATATATCAGAAGACTTAAACAGCATTGTCAGTCAACTTACATAATTGAAAATTATAGAATAAGAATGCACCCAATAACAGCCAAATAGAAATTTTCAGATACTGTGGAACATTATTTTTTGTTTTGAGTTTTTTCTAATAATTTTTTTATGTTTAATGTTTGTGGCTACATAGTAGGTATGTGTAGTTATGAACTAAATGAGATGTTTTTATACAGGCATGCAAAGTGTAATAATCACATCAGAGAACTGAGGCAGAAAAAAAAATGGTGGATAGGAGGCAGGACTAACTTGCAGCTCCCACTTGGATGGACAAAGCAGAATGTGGAACTCACATCATGAACTTTTGTTCAAAGAACTACTGCAGGAACATACCAGGAATGCCAAGAGAATCTACAGACCCTTTGAAGGAGATGGATTGCTGCTGCAGGCTCCATGGGACAGCTGAGGAACTGTGAGTCTGCTTGCTTTCTCAGCTGGGTGGCTTGTAGCTGGGGGCAAGTTCTCAGTCCTGTTCATTGACTGCCTGGAAATAAATTCAGTGCAGTTGATCAGAGGCATGGCAGGAGTGAGACTGGTCTTTTGCGCTGTGGGCTGCATGGGAGCTAGGTGAGGCCTGTGGCTACCACCACTTCCCTGGTGACCTATATGATGCAGCAAAGGCAGCCATAATCCACCCGGGAACATAACTTCATTGGCCTGGGAGCCACACTCCCATCCCCCACAGCAGCTACAGCAAGTCATGCCCAAAGAGTCTGAGCTCAGACACACCTAATCCTGTCCCCACCTGAAGGTCTTTCTCTTGGTAGTCAAAGACAAAGGACATAATCTCTTGGGAGCTCTATGGCCCTGCCCACAGCCTGACCCTAGGGCAAGCTTGTATCCTCCCTATGCTACTGCAACTAATCGGTTCTTGAAAGCGACAGCTCCTGGCTGGAGGACAACCAACACAAAACCAGTGCACAACAAAAGTACAACCAAGGACTTTCACAGAATCCACTTCATTCCCCCGCTACCTCCACTGAAGCAAGTGCTGGTATCCACGGCTGAGATACCTGAATACAGATCACATTACAGGACTCTCTGCAGTAATATCACAAGACACTCCCCAGTACCAGCCCAGAGCCTAGTAGCTCCACTGAGTAGCCAGATTCAGAGGAAAAATAACAATCACTGCAGTTCAGCTCTCAGGAATCTCCATCCTTAGAGGAAGAGGGAGAGCACCAAATCAAGGGAGTACCCTGTGGGACAAAAGAATCTGAACAGAAGCCTTTGAGCCCCAGATCTTCCCTCTGACAAAGCTTACCCAAATGAAAAGGAAGCTGACAAACAATTCTGGTACTATGACAAAAAGGTTTTTTGACACCCCCAAAAGATCACACTAGCTCACCAGTAATGGATCCAAATCAAAATGAAATCTCTGAATTGCCAGAAAAATAATTCAGAAGGTCCATTATTAAGCTAATCAAGGAAGCATTAGAGGAAGGTGAAGTTCAACTCAAAAAAAAAAAAAAGAAAAATGATACAGACTATGAATGGAGAAATCTTCAGTGAAATAGATAGCATAGATAAGAAAACAATCACTACATCCAGAATGAAGGACACACTTAGAGAAATGCAAAATGCACTGGAAAGTCTCAGCACTAGAAACAAACAAGCAGAAGAAATAACTTGGCAGAGCTCAAAGACAAGGCTTTGGAATTAACCCAATCCAATAAAGACAGAGAAAACAGAAGTTTAGAAAATGAACAAAGCCTCTAAGAAATTTGGGATTATGTTAAATGAACAAATCTAAGAATAATTGATATTCTAAAAAAGAAGAGAAATCTAAGTTTGGAAAACATATTTGAGGGAATAATTAAGGAAAACTTCCCCAGCCTTCCGAGAGAGCTAGACATCCAAGTACAAGAAGCTCAAAGAACAGCTGGGAAATTAATCACAAAAAGATCATTGCCTCAGCACATGGTCATCAGGTTATCTAAAGACAAAATGAAGGAAAAAAATCTTTAAGAGCTGTGAAGCAAAAGCATCAGGTAACCTATAAAAGAAAACCTATCAGATTAATAGTAGATTTCACAGCAGAAACCCCACAAGCTAGAAGGGATTGGGGTCCTATCTTTTGCCTCCTTAAATAAAACAACTATCAGTCTAGAATTATATATTGACTGAAACTAAGCTTTATAAATGAAGGAAACAGACAGCCTTTTCCAGACAGACAAATGCTGAGGGAATT
This sequence comes from Mandrillus leucophaeus, assembly GCF_000951045.1. NCBI lineage: Eukaryota > Metazoa > Chordata > Mammalia > Primates > Cercopithecidae > Mandrillus > Mandrillus leucophaeus. The sequence continues at coordinate 692,783 of NW_012108886.1, forward strand.
TGCCACCACCAAGCCAGCATTACAAGAACTGGTAAGAGAAGCGTAAATCTTGAAACAAATCCCAAATTATACCAAAATAATATCTCTTAAAGGATAAATCTCATAGAATCTATGAAATAATAACACAATGAAAAAAAAAACCCACAAAGTATTCCGGCAACAAATAACACAATGAACAGAATAGTACCTCACATCTCAATACTAACATTGAATACAATTGGCATAAATGCTCACTTAAAATATGCAGAATGGCATTATGCGTAAAAACCACTAACCAAGTATCTGCTGTCTTCAAGAGATTCACCTGACCTATAGGGACTCGTGTAAACTTAAGGGTAGGGGCAGAAAACAATATTCCATGCTCATAGAAACCAAAACAGAGCAAGAATAGCTATCAGAAACCAACTTTAAAGTAACAGCAGTTAAAAATGACAAAGAGGGACATTATGTAATAATAAAAAGACTCACCCATCAGAAAAATATTACAATCCTAAATATATATACATCTAACACTAAAGCTCCAAAATTTATAAAACAATTACTTCTAGACCTAAGAAATGAGATGGATAGCAACACAATAATAGTGGGGGACTTAAACACTCCACCAACAGAACTAGATAAGGCATCAACACAGTAAACATAGCATAAGAGAAATTTAATACCATACCCTAGAACAAATGAACTTAATAGATACTTACGGAACATTCTACCTAATAACTGCAGAATATACATTATTTTCATCAGCACATGGAACAGGCTTCAAGATAGACCATATGATAGGTCATAAAACAAGTCTCAACAAATTTAAGAAAATAAATTAAAACAAAAAACTTACAAAAGAGAACTAAATTAAAT
>NW_012108886.1:693687-695884 GCF_000951045.1 Mandrillus leucophaeus
CCAGCCTCACAGCTGAATTCTATCAGATATTCAAAGAAGTATTGGTACAAATCCTATCAATGCTATTCCAAAAGATAGAGAAAGAGGGAATCCTCCCCAAATCATTTTATAAGCTAGTATCATCCTAATACCAAAATCAGGAAAGGACGTAACATAAAAAAGAAAACTACAGACCAGTATCCCTGATAAACATAGATGCAAAAATCCTTAACAAACTAACTGTTCTCAACAGCAAATCAAAATGATAATCTACCATGATCAAGTGGGTCTCATACCAGGGACATAGGGATGATTTAACATACACAAGTCAATAAATGTAATACACCACATAAATGGAATTAAAAACAAAAATCACATGATCATCACAATAGAAGAAGACAAAGTATTAGAAAAAATCCAGCATCTCTTTACGACTCAAACCCTCCACAAAATAGGCATAAAAAGGACAAATCTTAAGGTAATAAAAACCATGTATGACAAACCCACAGCCAAAATTATACTGAACCGGGAAAAGTTGAAAGCAACCCCCCAGAGAACTTGAACAAGACAAGGATGTCCACCTTTACTACTTCTAATCAACATAGTACTGGAATTCCTAGCCAAAACAATCAGACAAGAGAGAGAAATAAAGGGTGTAAAAATTAGTAAACAGAGCCAGTCATGGTGACTCATGCCTGTAATCCCTGCAATTTGGGAGGCTGAGGTGGGTGGATCACCTGAGGTCAAGAGTTCGAGACCAGCTTGGCCAACATGGTGGAACACCATCTCTACTAAAATTACAAAAATTAGTCAGGTGTGGTGGTGGGAGGCTGTAAGTCCAGCTACTCAGGAGGCTGAGGCAGGGGAACTGTTCGAACCCAGGAGGCAGAGGTTGCAGTGAGTCAAGATCATGCTATTACACTCCAGCCTAGGCAACAAGAGAGCAACTCCATCCAAAAAAAAAAAAAAATTGATAAAGTGTAAGTGAAACTGTGGCTACTTGCTGATGACATGCTTTTATACCTAGAAAACTCTAAAGACTCATTCAAAAAGCTCCTAGAACTAGTAAGTGAATTGAGCAAAATTTCAAGATACAAAATTATTGTATAAAAGTCAGTAGCTCTGCTATACATCAGCAGCTACTAAGCTGAGAATCAAATCAACAACCCATCACCTTTTACCATAGCTACAAAAAATAAAATAAAATACTTAGGAACATACCTAACCAAGGAGGTGAAAGACCTCTACAAGGAAAACTCCAAAACACTTCTGAAAGAAATCATAGATGACACAAATAGAAACCCATCTCATGCTCGTGGATGGGTAGAATCAATATTGTGAAAATGACCATACTGCCAAAAACAATCTACAAATTCAGTATAATTACCATCAAAATACCACCATCATTCTTCACACAACTAGAAAAAAAAAATCATAAAATTCATATGGAACCAAAAAAGAGCCTGCATAGCCAAAGCAAGACTAAACAAAAAGAACAAAACTGGAGACATCACATTACCTGGATTCAAACTATACCGTAAGTCCATAGTCACCAAAAGAGTATGGTACTGGTATAAAAATAGGCATACAGACCAGTGAAACAGAATAGAGAACACAGAAAGAAAGCTACAGCCAACTTACCTTTGATAAAGCAAACAAAAACATAAAGTGGTTAAAGGACACCCTATTCAACAAATGGTCCTGGGATAATTGGCAAGCCACATGTAGAAAAATGAAACTGGATCATCATCTCTCATGTTATACAAAAATCAACACAAGATAGATCAAAGACTTAAATCTAAGACCTGAAATCATAAATATTCTACAAGATAACATTGCAAAATCCCTTCTAGACATTGATTTAGGCAAAGTCTTCATGGGCAATAACCCAAAAGCAAATACAACAAAAACAAAGATAAATACATGGGACTTAAATTAAAAGCTTCTGCACAACAAAAGAAATAATCAGCAGAGTAAACAGACCCACCCACAGAGTGGGAGAAAATCTCTGCAATCTATACATCCAACAAAAGACTAATATCCAGAATCCACAAGAAACCCAAATAAGTCAGCAAGAAAAAAAAATCCCATCAAAGTCTCAAACTCCCAGCCTATTTGAACCTTTTTTTTTTTTTCCAGGGGATGTTGGGGAAGCTACTGCTACTTAGCTGTGTAGGGGAAACCCGTTCTTACAAGAAATGGGGAGGGGGATAATGCT
>NW_012108886.1:695934-698401 GCF_000951045.1 Mandrillus leucophaeus
AAAAAAAAAAAAAATTGATAAAGTGTAAGTGAAACTGTGGCTACTTGCTGATGACATGCTTTTATACCTAGAAAACTCTAAAGACTCATTCAAAAAGCTCCTAGAACTAGTAAGTGAATTGAGCAAAATTTCAAGATACAAAATTATTGTATAAAAGTCAGTAGCTCTGCTATACATCAGCAGCTACTAAGCTGAGAATCAAATCAACAACCCATCACCTTTTACCATAGCTACAAAAAATAAAATAAAATACTTAGGAACATACCTAACCAAGGAGGTGAAAGACTTCTACAAGGAAAACTCCAAAACACTTCTGAAAGAAATCATAGATGACACAAATAGAAACCCATCTCATGCTCGTGGATGGGTAGAATCAATATTGTGAAAATGACCATACTGCCAAAAACAATCTACAAATTCAGTATAATTACCATCAAAATACCACCATCATTCTTCACACAACTAGAAAAAAAAAATCATAAAATTCATATGGAACCAAAAAAGAGCCTGCATAGCCAAAGCAAGACTAAACAAAAAGAACAAAACTGGAGACATCACATTACCTGGATTCAAACTATACCGTAAGTCCATAGTCACCAAAAGAGTATGGTACTGGTATAAAAATAGGCATACAGACCAGTGAAACAGAATAGAGAACACAGAAAGAAAGCTACAGCCAACTTACCTTTGATAAAGCAAACAAAAACATAAAGTGGTTAAAGGACACCCTATTCAACAAATGGTCCTGGGATAATTGGCAAGCCACATGTAGAAAAATGAAACTGGATCATCATCTCTCATGTTATACAAAAATCAACACAAGATAGATCAAAGACTTAAATCTAAGACCTGAAATCATAAATATTCTACAAGATAACATTGCAAAATCCCTTCTAGACATTGATTTAGGCAAAGTCTTCATGGGCAATAACCCAAAAGCAAATACAACAAAAACAAAGATAAATACATGGGACTTAAATTAAAAGCTTCTGCACAACAAAAGAAATAATCAGCAGAGTAAACAGACCCACCCACAGAGTGGGAGAAAATCTCTGCAATCTATACATCCAACAAAAGACTAATATCCAGAATCCACAAGAAACCCAAATAAGTCAGCAAGAAAAAAAAATCCCATCGAAGTCTCAAACTCCCAGCCTATTTGAACCTTTTTTTTTTTTTCCAGGGGATGTTGGGGAAGCTACTGCTACTTAGCTGTGTAGGGGAAACCCGTTCTTACAAGAAATGGGGAGGGGGATAATGCTCAAAAAAAAAAATAAGGGCAAAGGACATGAATAGACAATTCTCAAAGAAGATACACAAATGACCAAAAAACATGTGAAAAAATGCTCAACATCACTAATGATCAGGGAAATGCGAATCAAAATCAAAACCACATGTGATACCATGAATGTGGTACTCCTACAAGAATGGCCATAATCAAAAAAACCCAAAATAATAGATGTTGGTGTGGATGTGGTGAAAAGAGAACACTTTTACACTGTTGGTGAGAATGTAAACTAATACAACCACTATGGAAAACAGTATAAAGATTCCTTAAAGCTCTAACATTTGATCCAGCAATTCCACTTCTGGGTATCTACTCAGAGGAAAATAAGTCATTACATGAAAAAGATACTTGCACACATGTGTTTATAGCAGCACAATTTACAATTGCAAATATATGGAACCAGCCCAAATGCCCATCAATCAATAGTGGATAAATAAAATTCCACAACATGGAACACTACTCAGCCAACAAAAGAACGAAATTATGGTATTTGCAGCAACATGGATGGAATTGGAGATGATTATTCTAAGTTAAGTAACTCAGTAATGGAAAACCAAACATTGTATGTTCTCACAAGTAGGAGCTAAGCTATGAGATGCAAAGGCATAAGAATGATACAACGGACTTTGGGGACTTGGAGAAACAGGTGGGAAGGGGATGAGGGATAAAAGACTACACATTGGATAGTGTACACTGCTCAGGTGATGGGTGCATCAAAATTTCACAAATTACCACTAAAGAACATATTAATGTACAAAAAGTAATAATAGTCACATCAGAATAAATTGGGTATTCATCACCTTTAGCATTTATCCTGTGTGTGACAAAAAAAAAAATCCAATTTTTTTTTTTTGGTTATTTTAAAATGTCCAGTTAAATCATTTTAGACTGTAGCCACCCTAATGTGCTAGCAAATACTACATCTTATTTATCCTTCCTATTATTTTATACCCTTTATTCACCCCCACTTCCTCTGCTACACAGTCCACCCCCACAACTGTCACTACCCTTCCCAGCCTCTGGTAACCATCTTTCTTCTCCCCATCTCCAGGCCACGAGTTCAATTGTTTTAATTGTTAGCTCCCACAAATAAGTGAGTACATGTGATGTTTGTCTTACTCTGTGTATTAGTCAGGGTTCTCTAAAGGAACAGAACTATATATATACACACACACACAC
>NW_012108886.1:698451-704043 GCF_000951045.1 Mandrillus leucophaeus
AAATGTCCAGTTAAATCATTTTAGACTGTAGCCACCCTAATGTGCTAGCAAATACTACATCTTATTTATCCTTCCTATTATTTTATACCCTTTATTCACCCCCACTTCCTCTGCTACACAGTCCACCCCCACAACTGTCACTACCCTTCCCAGCCTCTGGTAACCATCTTTCTTCTCCCCATCTCCAGGCCACGAGTTCAATTGTTTTAATTGTTAGCTCCCACAAATAAGTGAGTACATGTGATGTTTGTCTTACTCTGTGTATTAGTCAGGGTTCTCTAAAGGAACAGAACTATATATATACACACACACACACTATATATACACACTCATATATATACACTATATATATATATATAGTGGTATATGTGTGTGTGTGTGTGTGTATATATATGAGTTTATTGAGTATTAACTCACATGATCACAAGGTCCCACAATAGGCCATCTGCAAGCTGAGGAGCAAGGAGAGCCAATCCAAGTCCCAAAACTGAAGAACTTGGAATCTGATGTTCCAGGGCAGGAAGCACTCAGCACAGGAGAAAGATGTAGGCTGGGAGGTGAGGCCAGTTTAACCTTTTTAAGTTTTTCTGCCTGCTTTATATCCTGGCTATGCTGACAGCTGATTAGATGATGCCCACCCAGATTAAGGGTGGGTCTGCCTTTCCCAGCTCACTGACTCGAATGTTAATCTCCTTTGACAACACTCTCACAGACACACCCGGGATCAATACTTTGCATCCTTCAATCAAGTTGACACTCAGTATTAACCATCACAAGTCCACCCCTTGTCAACTTGAAGCATACACATCTCCTGAGATCACACACAATCTTCAAATAAAGACAATAATGTCATAATTATGCCTAACATAATACAACTATCCATATAACTAGAAACACACCAATCCTCAATAGTATACAAATACTATTGTATACAGTTAACAATATTTAAATGCTGATATGAAGACAATAAATCTTATGTCACATGATAAGGGAAAAAGGAAATAAAATGAAGATATTTTCTTAGTACAAGTGTATACTTGCACAAATATGTTTTTTACAAAAGAAGGAGGAAATACTCATGACAATTACAGTCCTCATTTCTCCATGTGCAGTTTCTGCAACACATCATGTGGTCTTAGCTGGTATTGATGACTATCTTCTTCTACTACCCATTCTATATTCCCTTTGCCCTCAGCAAGCACCTTAGCAGGTTTGTTGTTGTTGTTTTCCCTGATGGAGTGACCCAAACCTTCATTCCTGAAAGGTCTGGGCCATTTGTAGTCCTGCCTGAATTGGGCTGTTATATTTTCCCATTGACCTTAATCACTGAGCATGGTAATACTAAGAGATGCCCTAATGGATCTCCTGTATTCCATTCACACTCTTCCTTACCTCCACTTACTAGACTGATTTCATCTTGATAGTCCGGGTCAATCACCCCAGCCAACACTATAACTCCCTTCTTAGCCTGTTGACATAAACATAGGAGGAGTCCAAAGTGTCCAGGTGGCAATCTTAACTTCCAGTTCAATGGAATAATTGTGTCCTGGTGGCAGCATTCCTCCCCCTGGAACTAAGACCTCTAGGCCAGCAGAACATAATGTAATGGGAACAGGAAGCAAAAATTTTGCTAGTGGATCACTAGGTTGGTACCACTTCCACTTCCACCCCTTGATTCATGGACCCACAAATCTTGGCTATGGGAGATACAGTACCATATATTAAATGCTGATTCAGAGCACACATGGCCTTATGGAGAACTTTGCCCCAGCCCTGCAAAGTATTGTCACCTAGTTGGCATTGTAATTGTGACTGCAAAAGACCATTCCACTGTTCTATCAATCCAGCTGCTTCAGGATGATGGGGAACATGGTAAAACCAGTTTTTACCATGGTAAAAACTGCATTTGTTTAGCTGTAAAGTTGAGTGCCTTGGTCAGAGGCAATGCTGTGTGGAATACCTTGACGGTGGATAGGGCAGATGGTAGTCTTGGCAGAAGCACTTCATGCAGGATAGGCAAATCCATATACAGAGTAAGTGTCTCTTCCAGTGAGGAAAAATCTCTGCCCTTTCCATGATGGAAGAGGTCCAATATAATCAACCTGTCATGAGGTAACTGGCTGATTATCCCCTAGAAATGGTGCCAAATTGAGGGCTCAGTGTTGGTCTCTGCTGCTGGCAAATTAGGCACTCAGCAGTGGCCACAGCCAGGTCAGGTTTGATGAGTGGAAGTCGATGTTGCTGACCCCATGTGTAACCTCCATCCCTGCCACCATGGCCACTTTGTTTATAAGCCCACTGGGCAATGACAGGGGTGGCTGGGGAAAGAGGCAGAGTGGTATCCACAAAACGAGTTACCCTATCCACCTGATTATTAAAATCCTCCTCTGCTGAGGTCCTTGGTGAACACTCACAAGGGGTCCAAATATCTTCACAGTTTTTGGCCACTCAGAGAGGTCCATCCACATACCTCTTCCCCAGATTTCTTTGTTACCAATTTTCCAATCATGCTTCCTCCAAGTTCCTGACCATCCAGCCAAACCATTGGCTACAGCCCATGAATCAGTATATACTCTCACATCTGGCCATTTTTCCTTTCATGCAAAGTGCACAACCAGGTGCACTGCTTGAAGTTCTGCCCACTGGGAAGATTTCCCTTCACTATCCTTCAGGGATATCCTAGAAAGGGGCTGTAGTACTGTAGCTGTCCACTTTTTGGTGGTGCCTGCATATTGTGCAGAATCATCTGTGAACCAGGCCCTAGTCTTCTCTTCCTCCATCAGCTGATAATAGGGAACTCCCCATAAGGTCATCGGTGCAGGCTGGGGGAGAGAAGGCAGGGTGGCAAGAGTGGAGACCATGGGCATTTGAGACACTTCCCCATGTAACTTATTTGTACTTTCAGGACCTGCTTGAGCCCAGTCACATATACACCACTTCCATTTGATGATGGAATGCTGCTGTGCATGATCCACTTTATGGCTAGATGAGTCAGAAAGCACCTAGTTCATGATAGACATTTCAGGTCACATGGTAACTTGATGACCCATAGTCAAACATCCAGTTTCCGCCAAAGCCCAGTCACAGGCTAAGAGCTATCTCGAAATGAGAGTAATTATCTGCAGACGATGGCAGGGCCTTCCTCCAAAATTCTAGAGTCCTCTGCTGTGATTAACCTATGAGGGCCTGCCAAAGGCTCCAAACAGCATCCCTATCTGCCACTGACACATCAAGCACCATTGGATCTGCTGAGTCATATGGCCCAAGTGGCAGAGCAGCTTGCACAGCAGCCTGGACCTGTTGCAGAGCCTTCTCCTGTTCTGGACCCCACTCAAAACTGGCAGCCTTTTGGGTCACTCAATAAATGAGCGAGAGTAACGCACTCAGATGAGGAATGTATTGCCTCCAAAATCCAACAGGCCCACTAGGTGTTGTGACTATTACTTGATTGTAGAAAGGACTAAATGCAGCAACGTATTCCTCACCTTAGAAGGAATATCTTGACAGGACCCCTACATCACTGGATCCCTAGAAATTTTACTGAGGTAGAAGGTACCTGAATTTTAGTCAAATTTCTTTTCCATCCTCTGGCATGCAAATGTCTCACCAGTAAGTCCAGTGTGTTTGCTACTTCTTGCTTACTGGATCTAATCAGCATAATGTCATCAATGTAATGGACCAGTGTGATATCTTGTGAAAGTGAAAGGCAGTCAAGGTCTCTTTGAATAATATTATGACACAAAGCTGGAGACTTAATATACTCCTGAGGTAGGACAGTAAAGGTACATTGCTGGCCTTGCCAGCTGAAGGCAAATTTCTTCTGGTGGCCCTTATGGACAGCAATGGAGTAAAAGGAATTTGGCAAGTCAATGGCTGCATACCAGGTACCGGGAGATTGTTAATTTGTTCAAGCAATGAAACCACTTCTGGTACAGCAACTGCAATTGGAGTCACCACTTGATTAAGCTTGTGATAATCCACTGTCATTCTCCATACTGTTAGAAAGAGTCCCTAGCATTTTGGGGTCTAATCATGTTAAGCAGACAACTCCAGATATCCCAAAACGAATGAAAGAACTCCATCCTCAATATTTTCTTCCTCTAGAACCACTTCTGTACCAAACTCTGTATTAGCCAGAGTTCTCTAGAGGGACAGAAGTAGAACTAATTGTGTGCGTGTGTGTGCATATATTTATACTTAATAAAATCTTGTGTGTGTGTGTATATATATAGGCATTTTATATATATATGAGGCAATACATTCCTCATATATATACATATATATGAGGCAATACATTCCTCATATATATATATACGCACATATATATACATGCAGCAATACATTTGGAGGCAATACATTCCATATATATATACACACACACACAGAGTTATATATATATACACACACACACACACACACACAGAGGAAGTCATTAAGTATTAACTCACACAATCGCAAGGTCCCACAATAGGCCATCTGAAGGCCGAGGAGAAAAGAAAGCCAATTCAAGTCCCAAAACTGAAGAACTTGGAGTCTGATGATCGAGGACAGGAAGTATCCAGCACAGGAGAAAGATGCAGCTTGGGAAGCTAGGGCAGTCTAACCTTTTCACGTTTCTCTACCTGCTTTCTATCCTGGCCGTGATGGCAGCTGATTAGATGGAGCCCACTCAGATTAAGGGTGGGTCTGCCTTTCCCAGCCCATTAACCCAGATGTTAATTTCCTGTGACAACAGCCTCACAGAAACACTCAGGAGCAATACTTTACATCCTTCAATCCAATTAAATTGACACTCAGTATTAACCATCACACTGTGCTTGGCTTATTTCCCTTAACACAATGACATCCAGTTTCTTTCATATTGTTGCAAATGACAGAATCTCATTCTTTTTAACCACTGAATAGTGAGTACTCCATTGTGTATAAGTACATTTTCTTTATACATTCCTCTGTGTAGACACTTAGGTTGCTTCCAAATCTTGGCTATTGTGAACAGTGCTGCAATTAACGTGGTAGAGTAGGGCAGATATGTCTTTGATGGACTGATTTCATTTCTTTTAGGTATATACCTTGCAGAGGATTGCTGGATCATATGGTAGCTCTAATTTTAGTGTTTTGGGAAACTTTCAAACTGTTATCCATAATGGTTATGCTAATGTACATTCCTACTAACAGTGTACCAAGGTTGCCTTTTCTCCATAACCTCACCACATTTGTTATTACTTGTCTTTTGGATAAAAGTAATTTTTACTGGGGTGAGATGATATTATTGCAGTTTTCATTTGCATTTTCTGATGATCAATGATGCTAAGCACGTTTTAATATAACTGTTTGCCATTTGTATATCTTTTTTTGAGAAATGTCTATTCATATCTTTTGTCTATTTTTAAATTAGATAATTATATTTTTATAGATAATTCTTATACATTCTGGTTATTAATCCCTTGTCAGATGGACGGTTTGAAAATATTGTCTCCCATTCTGTGGGTTGTCTGTTTACTTTGTTGAGTTTCCTTTACTGTGCAGAAGCCTTTTAACTCAATGTTATCCCATTTGTCCATTTGTTCTTTTGTTCCCTGTACTTGTAGAGTA
>NW_012108886.1:705713-719435 GCF_000951045.1 Mandrillus leucophaeus
AATATGTGACCCTAAAATACACTTACAAAATATTCATGGTAGCTTTAACAGCTCAAAATTAGAAGCGTTCAGGTATGCATCAATGAAAGAATGGATACGTAACTTGTCCCATATTAATACAATGGAATATTACTCAGGAATAAAAAGGAACACTTTTTAAATGAGCATAACAGCATGGATAAACCTCAAAAACATGCTGAGTGAAAGCAGCTAGCCATAAAAGAGTGCATACTGTATAATCTGGTTTATACAATGTTCTCAAAAGAGCAAAACAAATGTATGGTTCTAGAATCAGAATAACACTTAAAACTATTATGATTAAAGCGGCTATAAATATTTTTTCTTGCAAACTGTTTTCTAGAGGCATACCTTGTTATAAAGAAGGATTCTAAAGAAATTTCTAGGATGATAATAATGTCCTATTACTTAATAGGAATGTGTGCTATGTAGAACTGTAAAATTAATATCCTTACCTGTCACTACATGTAAATAATGTCTAAAATCATGATTGTGTGTGAGTTCCCACTTTCAATTGTCCTGTATTAGTTCATTTTCACACTGCTATAAAGAAATACCCAAGACTGAGTAATTTATAAAGGAAAGAGGTTTAATTGACTCACAGTTTCACATGTCTGGGGAGACCTCAGGAAACTTACAATCATGGTGGAAGGCAAAGCGGAAGCAAGGATCTTCTTCACATGGCAGCAGGAGATAGAAAAGTGAGGAGTGAAGGGGAAAGAGCCCCTTATAAAACCATCAGATCTCATGAGAACTCACTCACTATCACAAGAACATCACGGGGGAAATGATCCAATCACCTCCCACCAGTCTCTCCCCAGACACGTGAAGATTATGGGGATTATCATTAGAGATGAGATTTGGGTGGGAACACAGAGCCAAACCATATCATATCCCCAAGGCAAATTCTACACTTATTATTACTATTTTTTTTTTTTTTTTTTTTTTTGAGTTAGGGTCTCACTCTGTCACCCAGGCTGGAGTGCAGTGGCTCATTGCAGCCTTCACCTCCTGGGCTCAAGCAATCCTCCCACCTCAGCCACCTGAGTAGCTGAGGCCACAGGCATGTGTTACCATACTGGGCAAAACTTTGTAGGGATGAGGTCTCACTATGTTGCCTAGGCTGGTTTCAAACTCCTAGGCTCAAGTGGTCCTCCTACCTCAGCCTCCCAAAGTACTAGGATTATAGATGAGCCCCCATACTTGGCCCTATACCTATATTTATTAAGATTTGGTAATCAAATCTAACACATTATCTTTTATGTGTAAATTAATTCTAGTTAAATTATTGTCATTACTAAATGAAGAGGTGTGTATTAAAAGCAGAAGCATTACTTTTTTCTTCCATTGTTTTGCCCTCCTTCCTGGTTTTGGAGGGTGGCTGTGATTTACTCTTCCTCTTCTGTGGCTTTTCTTGATTATTGACACCTCCATCCAAACAGTCAAATCCAGAAACCTGGCATCTCTTTTACCCACCAACATCCAATTCATCCCAAAGACATATCTCTAAAACGTACAGAATCCCTTAACTACCTCTCTGAGGGGTCAGATTCCACCAATTCTGTGAGTTATTGAAGCATTTTATCAGTTCGTTTGAAAGTCTCTTCATATGTGAATAGCATGGCTTATTCCATACCAAATAAACTACCTGTAGATTACTTCCCTGATTGCATTAAGTTGCTCTGGTGGCTTTCTTCTCTGTGGATTCTCCACCCATTTGGTGTGGAAGTCTTGGAATCTGGTAGTATGGAATGGAGACATATTGGATGGAAATGTATTTTTTTTTCATTTCTGGAGCAGCAAACAATCTACCTTAGAACTGTACTACATTCATTTATTAGTTTGACTTATCGAAAACACACACTCTTCACCTCTAGGCACAGAAACAAAACTGAAATAATTAAATTTGATTATACTGAGAAGATTAACATTTCAATACTTAGCTGAAAGATAAGATAGAAGTCATGGGACTTGATCAGGCAAGGAAGACAGCCTCTAAAATTTGTATAAATAAAACTGAAGGTAAACCCAGCAAATATTAGTATATGATAAGGACTGTGGTAATGCATCAGGCTACAAAAATTAAGCAGAATCATCTTTGGTCTTGAAGCACTCAATCTTTTAAGGAATACAAATAAAATCTTGTAAAACAGTGTGATGCCTGCATGCAGAGTTAGTAGGTGTTCATACAATATACAGCACCACAGAGGTAAATTGGGTGGTGGTAAATATCATGGGCTCTAGACAGATTGGTGAGATTCAAATTCCCATTCTACCCTTATGAAACAGTGGGACCTTGGATATGTAACTTCAGCTTAGAAGCCTTAGTTTCCCATCTATCAAAAGGGTTATTGAGACAATTAGATTTAAATATATATATACATATATGTTTTAGTTACTAGTTCAAATGTGTTTATTATATATTAATAAAGTTAGTACTCTACAATTTTTGACCACTGATAGATGATAGAAATTTTTCTAATAAAATCTTATGTTCCATTGTAATACAGACATATATTTTAATATTCTATAAATTTTTCCCTTACCTGTTATGGGCTAAGAATCTGTAAAGACCTCACAAACGGAAGGCCCCTCAGTAGGGATCTGAGGTCTGGGGAGATCAGCACCTTCTAGAGAGTTCGAACAGGCCCATGTTGCATGGGCACAGAGTGCATCGGACAAATACCGACTAGCAGCAGGTAGGGCCAGAGAGGCAAACCAAAATTAGCTCATCAGATAGCGGGGATCTTGTTCGCCATGCTGGAAAATATGGACATGATCCTACACTATCCTAAAGGGAAAGGAAACCAACAAAAGATTTAAAGCAGAGTTCGGGCTCATAATTACATTTTAGAAAAAGTCACTCTGGTAGGGAATGGACTAAAAAAGCATTACCAAAGACTATCTTGAATTATTTTCCTAGGGGTTCTACTATAAGAAGCGGCCAATATTACCAAGAGAGCAATTTCTTGGCCTTTCAGATGTTCCTCTCTGGCTGGACTTGAAGCAAATGCTTTACTGTATCCTGCTTTTTGGGTCTTAAGCACTCTCAACCCTCCAGTTCGCCGCCCTCTACCACCTGCCTTTAAATGCTGAAGGAAAATCCGAGGTAACCAAATGATGGACTGTCAGAGCCAGAGGTTGAGAGGAAGAAAGGAAGCCCCATAGATGGTGACGATGGGGATGCAGGGCCAAGGCATCTCAGGGAGGAAGGAAAAAATGAAGGACCCAGAGAGGAGGATTGGATGTGACTCATAAATCACTCAAAGAAGAAAAACAGACAGAAATGCTTTTCAGCATCCTCTGGATATACATGTATGACTGACAGGCTGAAAAAAAAATAGCCTATGTTTTTGTCCTTACAAATATTAGGGACAAATATTAGGGAGCTAGCAAGTTATTGACTATGAACATCAATATTTAATGTTATTGTCACCAGTACTCTGAAGAAAAAAATCATTCTTACTTCGGGAACGAATATGGGACCTATTGTGTCCTGGGAAATTCAGGGAAAGCTTCTTCCAGAAGGTGGCAGTGAAACAAGCCCTATGATCTGAAGTAATCAGGCAAAGAACATGGGGTAAGTGGCCATGGGCATAGGCAATGGCATGGACAAATGCACTGAGGTACTGAGGTGAGAAGGAGTTTGATGATTTCAAGGAGTTAGAAGAATACAGTAGCGACTGGAGCATAGTGAGAAAGAGGGATGGAGGTGCGTGATGAGGATAGAGAGGTAGGGTCTGGCAGGATTGGAGCTACAGACTTTCAATAAACGTGTAACACTCTAAATAAGCCAAGAAGTGCAAGCACTTGGGTATTTTATAAGATTATCAAATTCACATGAATCATTTCCTATATTTGACCACCTTCCATAGAAAACTATACTGAGTACATCAGATAAAGTACAATTATTGTTTTGCTTCTGTAACTATTAAAGGCTATAGTTATGACAATAGAATGGTGTATGATCCCTTCTTTTTCATAGCTCTGTCTCTAATCTGAGATTGTATTTGCATTGCTAAAGACTTTGTACTAGGTAGGGAGATTAACAAGCAGTGCAGCAGAAATATTAGAGTCATTACTGCTGATTAAATGATAATTTTCTAGAGCGACATTATGCATCAGAAAAGAAAATAATGAGCTCACTTGAATTTATGGACCCCGCGGCAGCTGGGAGAAGTTTTCTCATTTGCTCATCAACAGCTTCCACACCAAATATTCAAAAGGATTATACAGATACTTGGGATAGGCACAGACTTAGAGGTTAAAAAGTAGGCACCTTGGCAGGGAGGCTTGCATAATTGTAATCAGCCGGCTGGAAGTAATAAATAACGCTAGAAAAGACAATAAAAATATTTGCATATACATTCTAGTCTATCCATTACTTTAAGTCAGGAAGAGACAAAAACAGAAGCTGGTGGATGGAATGCGGTAAAGAGGAAAGCATAGTTTGACACAAGGAAAGCAATGGAAATCAGAGTCAAAGAAAGGCCAGTTTGATGTAGAGAATGCCCGTCAATTATTCTATACATTAGTTTGCTAGAGCTGACATAACAAACCACCACAGACTGGGTGGTTTAAAGAACAGAAATTTACTTTCTCACAGTTCCAGAAGCTAGAAGTCTGAGATCAAGGTGTCAGCTAGTTTGGTTTCTTTTTGGCTTGTGAATGGCCGGTTTTTCACTATGTCCTAACTCTGTCTCTGTTTCATCTGTGTCCTAAACTTCTTATAAGGGCACAAGTGATATTGGATTAGGGCCCACCACATAGTCTCATTTTACCTAATCTCCCCTTTAAAGGCCCTATCTCCAAATAGTCATTTTCAGAGGCACTGGGGCTTAGGATTTCAACATATGAATTTTTGGGGACACAATTCAACCCAAATACTCGACAAATATTAATTGAGCACTTACTATGTGCAGGGTATTGTGCAAGGCACTGTAGATAAGGAAAGACATTGCCCTGTCCTCATGGACCACAGGAGATGGGGGGAAGACAGGCATCCAATAGGGGATCGTATATAAATACATTATTTAGTAATTAATCACACCTGTGAGACATGCTGCAAAGACAAGAGTGAAATAGGGGAGGGTCCAGGAGGCATGTCTGGAAGAAGCAAGCTTTAAGACACAACCGGAAGAGGGTGTAGGCACGAGCTGGAGGAAGAAAATGACACCGGTGACCCAAGAATGAGAAAATAGCACGTTTCCTGGGGGCAAGTAGAAGAGATTGCTGTGTGTTTGAAGGGTTGAGTGAAGCCAGTAGGACTAAGAGAAGAAAATAGATTTGTGCAATGAGTTTGGAGCCATAAGCAGATGTCACACCATTTGGAGAAAACTGAGGTATGATTGCTGGGGAGAAGTGTAGCGTGTGCAGAGTGGCATGCCTTGTGTGAGTACTCTTTATTGGTGAATTGGGAGGTAAATGAGAAGACAGTTGTCTAATAATTTTGAGAGGCTATTTAGTCCAATGGTTAAGAACTAGAGCTCTGGTCCAGACTTTATAGGTTAGTTAATCCTGGCTCTACCACTTACCAGCTTGTGATTTTTGGTGAGTTACTTAATCTCTCTGTGTATCATGATCCTCAACTCTGCATTTATCTTGATCACAGTGTATACCTCATAAGTGGAGTTAAATGGGTGGATGTACATAGAGTACTCATCTGTATATACATAACTAGCAGTTTCTGACACAAAAGAGCATTCAGGACATGCAAGTTTTATCATTAGTAGAAATAACAGAAGATAAAATCTGCATAGCACATGAAGAAGTTGCTTAAAGGTAAGATAAAGGTAAAAAAACGGAACTCTCTCTTAATGATCAATTCAGCAAGCATTTATTGATTAATTTCTCTTTCACTCTGTAATAACCTTCTTGATTATGATGGAATTTTCCTTTAAAAGACCTTTTGAGCAATTGATGGAAGCACATTAATGACAAATGCGTGTTGGTTCTAAGTACTGCTGTGGTCTTGGAGATTAAACGTCTTCCACCTACACTTTTCCACCAAAATATTTAATCTAAGCTGCCTTTCTCTCTTTTTAGAGGTTTAAAATTTCTCTTTTTTAACCTAGCCTGTTGTTTCACACGGTCACAGTGTACATATTTGACAAAGGAATGACTACGATAGAAAGCAATTGCGTCCAAATGAAAGAATGGGTCTAGAGGAAAATCATTCAAATATTGGTACTCTCTGAAATTACTAGAGCCAACAAGATTCACTGTGTAAAATGCTATCCCTAGGGTTAATAGTATAATCTCCTCCCCCTCTGCCAGAAAATAAGTTATCAAAATCCCAACTTTAAAAAAAAAGTCACCTCAATTTTTTATTCTTACTTGTTTATAAAGAATTACCTGACTCATCTAGTTGGTTCATTAATAGCTGTGATGCTGTCGTGAATTGCTTTCTGCTATAGTACATTTTCATATCTGACAGTATGGTTGCATTTTGAAAGTTCTATCATTGCTTTCCTGTTGAAAATGCAATGATAGAACTTTCAAAAAAACTTCATATGGGGTTGGGCACTCAATAAGTATTTGTTGAATTAATGAATCAGAAATATTCCTCAGAGCAATTCTGCAAGATAATGGTTATTTCTCCATTTTACAAATGTGAGAGCTGAGGTTGATGGATGTTAAATAACCTATTCAGGGCAGCATAGTGGTGAATGACAGGAGAAATGAAGATTTAAAAGCCACACCATGCCTGTTCTGATTTGTGTGAATGATGCCACAGAGTAGAAAAATCCCTGAAGACTGTGGTTTGAGGGTACCTTCTCAGTGCTACACCAAGCCTGGGACTTGCTACAGGACACATAGGTTTCTATTTCCTGCCATAACCCTCACCAGACTGCATGGATTACTACTGTGTCCCAGCACTAACACAGGGACTAGCACTTACTAAATGTTCAGTAAACAAAGTTTTCAAAAAATAATAAGATTACAAATATAATGTGAAAGCAAAAATAATTTTGACTTCATGGATCTTTTAAAGTCTGAATATCTAATCTATTAGATCTCATAAAAATATATAAATATGTTTTGTAATATGGAATATGTACCTCATATTTGACACCTTAGAATTTCACCTCTGAAACTTTAGTGTTGCTCCCATTCATAACGTTCCCATTCATGTAACTCTTCAACAATATCTTCCCACTCTTCACTTCAGGGTGACCTTAGTGTTCCTGATGATTCCATCCCTGTCCTTGTCTCTCTTTACCTCTCAGCCGTTCAACTCCCTGAGGGGACTCATAGCCACACCCATAACTGTGGCTGCCAATTTAGTGACACTGTCATGAATTCCCGGCTTTCCTTTACCACTGAAGGATTTATTCCTCCAGCTGCTGGGAGAGCTGACAGATAATAAACCTCAGCTCTCAGCCTCCTCCAGGAATTGCCCTCAACTGAACAGAGCTATTTTATCCAAGGCCACACCTTCCCAGGGGCAGTCAGCATCCAATAATTGGCAACAGAGGATGTAAAGGCTGACTCTCCTCACTGGGCCATCCAAGCTTGAGTTTCCCTTGGGGTCAGCAGTAGCTGATGTTGACTCTGCGTTATACATATGCCTTCCCTCTATGCCACCCTGTGGCCTTCTCTTCTCACACTAGTGTTAATTTCAGAACATTCCTAATACGCCTCCTGCATATAAATTTCCATCTGAGTCTGCTTCCAGGAAAGCCAGCCTGCGAGAACCAATGACTCTAAAGTTTCCAGCTGCCTTTTTTGAGACGTTCCAGAACCATATATTTCTCTGTCTATTGGACATCTTCCATTTGGGCATCCTTGGCAATCTGAAACCCAACATGCTCAAGCTAAACTCATCTTGGTTTTTGAATCCTCACACTTTGGTCCCCTCTTGAGTTCTTCTCAGGGAATGTCACTAGCATCATCTCAGCCTCCCGAGACACAAACCTGGTGCATTAGTTATCTATTGCTGTGTAACAATATTACCACCAACTTAGCAACTTAAAGCAACATACACTAATTATCTGACAGTTTCTGTATATCAGTAGTCCAAGCACAGCTGGGTCTCCTGTAAAGCTGCAATGAAGATGTTAGCCAGGACTAAAGTCTTATCGCGATCAAAGGATCTGCTTCCAAATTCATGAAGTCACTGGCAGGATTCAATTCCTTGCAGACTGCAGGATGAGGATCTCAGATTTTTTCTAGATGTTAAGCAGACACCACTCTCAGTTACTCACTCTGTGGTCCTCTCCATAGGCAGCCCACAACATGACAGCTTGCTTCTTAAAAGCCAGCATGAGAGAGAGAGAGAGTTCAAACAGGACAAGTGTTAGAATCCTACATAACATAATCGTGAAGGTGACACAGTTACACTTGCCATATTCAGTTGGCCAGAAGTAAGTCACAGGTTCTGCCTACAATAAAGGGGAGGGGTCCACCCAAGGAACACAAGAATGTAAAGGTCATGGAGGTCACCTTAGAACCCTTCTACTACCCTTGGGGTATATTCTGGTTAATTTTGCCCTACTCAGAGTGATTGTCTTACTCTTATCAACAGCAAAAGCCTGAACTTACCAGCAAAGAAAGATACCAGCAAAAGCCTGGACTTACCAGCAAAGAAAGATATCTGAAGATCTTCTAGAGTTGAGGAAATATACCTAAGAGTAATTATTCTGAGGAGCAAGAGAAAATCTGAGCATGAGTGGCCCTGTTCTCTCTGACCCAGAACAAAAACACTGCAGCAGTGTAACACAGTAGGCAGTGCACAGTAACGGGAGCCTGCTATTCAAATTATCCAGAACATTTACTTTGTCACCACTTTTTTAAACCCCTAATATAAACAAGGAGTTCTCAGTTTCTGCAACCCTTTTGGATTCTGTTAGTCCATGCGTTGTCATATCTGAAAGGCTTCCAGAATAGGAGGCTGATATTACTTTCAATTGGCATTGCTTTCAACGGCAAAAACTGCAATAACGTTTGCATCAACCTAACACATCCTTTCCTCCATTCTCATTTCAGTATCTACCAGACATCATTGCCAGGTTTCTTTTCCCAAATTGACTCAAAAAGATGTCACCATTATCATCCCTGATCTAGCAGATTCACGTCCTGAATGACAGGCATGGTAAAGTTCTTACAAACCAGACCTTTTGTTCACATAAATTTGAGTTCTTTCACTTGGTGATGATGTGATCTTAGGCCAGCTTCTTAACCTACATAGGCTTCAATTTCATCACCCGTAAAATGGCAATAATAATTGCCTCTGTGTGGTAATGTTAAGGCCAGGTTTAAATACACAAACCATTTAGTACAGTGCTTGCCAAATGGCTAGCATTTCACAAATTATAGTGCCTAAAATTAACATTATCATTATTGTCAAGAACAGTAATTAGTTGCCAGGCCAAGAAAAATGTAAAAAACATAGGGTTGCCAATTTTTAGTGTTTTAATTAAATTCATTTTTTGAAACTATTATTTAATGTCACTGCTATTTTATCAAAGAAAAGAAACACATTAAAGCAAAAAATTAGAAGGACATACTCTTGAATTAAAGAGGATTTTTTTTTTAAAGGAACAAATGTAGTTATTGAGAAAAAAAAAAACAAAAAAACTTCACTATTTAACTTTGCTTTTTCTTATTTTGCCACGTCATGGTAAAAACTTCATCATGGATTTTTAATGATTCATAGCCCAGAGTTTGGCAATGGCTGGATTAGAAGCCCAAGGTCCCATCAGACCAGAGTAATAGTTACTGCCCTCTTGTATCTCAATCACTAAATGAATGATTGACTTATCTTACATCAACACACGTTTTTCATTAAGATATATGAAATCAGACAGGGTCTAAAACTTCCAAGCCATTTTGATTGATTTACTGTGAACCAAACCAGTGACTTCTTAGCAACTGGCTATCTTATTTTGGTGACAGATAGGGTTCAGGGGAGCCATTATACCTTGATGAGTTTGTTTGAAACATGCCGGCCCCCTCCCTATGTCGTGGGGAAAATTTGAGGGGGTGGAAATTGTTATAAAAGCCTCACACATTTTAAATACAGAAACATTCTGCAGTTTTTCTGGTAAATTACACTTGATTGGGCTAAAAGATAAATGTCACAATTGAGAGCAATTTGTAAAACTGGAACTGGAAATAATTTCTTTGCTCATGTTGTTAAGAAGAAATACACTCTCCTCTATCGTAAATTTAAACAGAGTAGTGATGTATGGCGTGCATTAACTAAAAAATCAGCAAGTCTTTATGACAGTTTATTTACATATATATGCATGTGAGTGTATATGTATTGGCAGTCATGAAATGTTTGTATTTTAATCTACTATTTGGGTCTGGATGGGAAAAGGAAGAACAGAGATGTGCTTTTAAGACCTTGGCTTTCTTGTAGAACCTCTTAGTAATATGGTGCAGATTGATTCATAAAAAAAAATAAAATTAAATTAAAAAAAATTGCTACATTTTTCTGTATATTTTGCAAATTTCTGGATTACTCAGAATAATTTTAGTTGCAAATGAGAGCAACCCAAAACTGGCTTGTGATGGGCAGGGGGGTTGGGCGGAGTGGGGGAAATGCACTTTTTTATGTAATGGTATCCTGGGGTATTTACCTTTAGGAACAGCAGTATCTAGATCCTCAAATGATGAAATCAGAATTCTCACTCTATCTCACCATTCTGCATTCTTCTTTGTTGGCTCCATTCTCAGGCTCTCCCCAAGAAGTAGCAAAACTGGTAACCAGCAAATCAGGATTATATCCTGTCAGCCTTTAAAACATCAGCTAGAAAAGTATACCTTTTTTCTTAGCAATCCAGTGATTAGTGGGCTCCTGCTAGGTCCAAATGTTCAACCCAGAATAAATCACTAGGCATGGAAATGTGGTAAATTTATTTATTAGAACTAGACCAACTCTTTATCTCTCAGACCTGGAAGTGAAGCCCAGTCTCCCATTCCAAAACCCATGTAATCTATAAATGGAGAAGTATGTCTCTTAGAGAGAGAGGTTTCTGCAGAGGTACAGTGGGTGGTCAGACATAGATAGTCCCTACTCTTCAGTGATTATTTTATTTGTTTCTGTGCATAACCAATTTAAGCAGTGCATGACAGAACTCCTACACTTTCAATAATTGACCCTGTAGCGCTAAGATAAAGCATGTTATCTGCCTGGGTTAAAACTGGCAACTTATTTGGCTGTATCTACCACAAAATAAGACAGTAATGACAACCCCTTCAAAGAAAATGGATTATGTGGACCCATGAAAGTTTCGCAGTGTTCCCACATGGAATGAGCAGAGATAATATGTCTGCCCTCACAAGTGGAAAACCTTGTTTATACGTCCATTGAGTGAAAATCTAGTTACTTAACATTTACAGCTTTTTAACTCCAAATGAGAAAGAACAGGATCAACATAGTAGAATAAGCATCCAAATTAGAATTGTATGGACTTGGGTTAAAATACTGTCTCAGATCCTCAATAAATAATAGCTATTATTTTTTAAGCCCATTGGCTATGTCATATTAGAATAGTTGTTTAACCTCTCTAAAACTAAACTTTCTCATCCCTAAAATAGGAAACAATGATATCTACCTTGCAGATTCATAATAAAAATTAGACATAGCAGAAATTAAGTGCAAGAATCACGTAGACATGAAATAAATAATAGCTGTTATTCTCAGGAATAAGCATAGCCTTTTAATACTGATACGAAAAGCTACTTGTGAAGATCAAGTGATATAATCACCCACTGTGTTTAGTATATTGTCTGCTTTAAGGTAAGGAGTCCACAAATGTTAACTGTTGGTGTTGTTAATAATAATACTCATTTTTACGGTTACTTTGAAGTTGAAATGATTGAATTTACTTTCATTATCTTAGCACCATACCAGGTATAGACTAAATGTTCAAAATGACTCTAGAGTTTGCTTTCTGTATTTATCATTATTTTGCCTAACCATTTGAATAGTAGAATGAATATGTAACTACTACAAGGGGAGTGTCTTGATACAATAATCTCCTGTGCTTATAATCAAGTGTGAAATATAACTACATTTAATACATTAAATAGAATATTTTCTCTGACTTTCTCTGTTTAACCAAACATACAGAAGCCAAACCATAATGGGATAAACTGACTTCTGAAACAGCTATTCTTTTTTTTTTTCTTTCTTTCTTTTTTGAGATGGAGTCTCGTTCAGCCACCCAGCCTGGAGTGCAGTGGTGTGATCTCTGCTCACTGCAACCGCTGTCTCCTGGTTTCAAGCGATCCTCCCATTTCAGCCCCCTGAGTACCTGGGATTACAGGCACCCACCAACATGCCCGACTCATTTTTGCATTTTAGTAGAGATGGGGTTTCACCATTTTGACCAGGCTGGTCTTGAACTCCTGACCTCAGGAGATCTGCCTGCCTCCACCTCCCACTGTGCTAGGATTACAGGCACGAGTCACCGCAGCTGAGATTACAGGCACCCGCCATCATGGCTGGCTAATTTTTATATTTTAATAGAGACAAGGTTTCACCATTTTGGCCAGGCTAGTCTTGAACTCCTGACCTCAGGTGATCTGCCTGCCTCGGCCTCCCAATATGCTGGGATTACAGGCATGAACCGCCGCGCCCTGGCAGAGACAGTTATTCTTAAGCATCATTTGCATATGTACAGTTTGTATATTGAAAATATTCCCTTCAATACTTTGCTTCAATTTTCTTCACTTTTTATTGGATCTTCATTAGTGAAGGTTCATCTTTACATTTAGGGGTGGGATGGTTGAAAATGAGTTTCCAAATATCTAGATGGTTTGCCAAACCACAGATAGAAGAGTTTCAAAAAGCTCTGGCTTTCATTTTTCTTGCCTCCTCTTAAGGCCACAGCTCTCCGGCTTCTCCATTACAAGTTCATTTCAGCCACCCCTAGAATCAGCCTTAAGGGGCTGTTAAACTTCAATTGGAATGAGGAAGTCAAGACCCTCTCTAGTTTTTTAAAAGAGCAATGCACCTTAGTGGTTTGGGAGCTTCTCCAAACTCATGCCACCATATTAACAGTCTCATTCCAAAGCATAAATATCTTGGAACAATTCTCCGGAAATACAAGCAATTTGAGTGACAAATGTAAAATTACACAACTGGGGGGAAAAGATTGTCAAGCCAAAACATAGAAAGTAATGATTCATTTTAGAAAATAAAATGCTCAAAGAAACATCAGGGAACTTGTTTTCGGCTGCAGTTAGCTTAATGAAATGGTTCTCTAAGTGGATGTTTATTGGAAATCTGTGTTTAGAAGGCTGGAAATAAATTCCATTTTTAAGTTATGCTTTTTTTCTCCCCTCTCCCTCTGCATTTGCTGGCCCATTTTATTCAAAGCTGAACACCAGATATAAATAAGGATTTTTGAACTGCTTTTAAACTGCTGGCATCTGTTAGATTAGAAGGAAGTCTGATTTAGCAAAACTTAGAACAGTACAGAACAATTGCCAAAGCGAGAGAATCTTTTATTTATGTTGTACAACAATGTTATGTAACCAGGCAAGTTGTTCATCTTAATTCTTTATGATGAGTATATGGGGCAATATATCTCTTAGTGTTTGGCCAGCTGAGAGCCCATTAGCTGGTGTTGTATTATTTAGATGTTAAATTGATTTGAGAGGAAATTAATTATGTATGTTCAGCTAAAAACCATCACTATATGCAGTAAGCTCTTATTTAAGATATCTTTATATTTTTAATTTTTTTTT
>NW_012108886.1:720280-722188 GCF_000951045.1 Mandrillus leucophaeus
TCAAATAATTTTCTTAACTAAGAGTACATGCTTTATCTAAACTCTTCAAATTTTTAAAAGATATCTGAGAATAATTCCTTAGAAGAATTTATTTCAGGAGGGAAAGAATGCATTCAACATAATTATTATTAATATTTTAATAATGAAAACTAATGTAAATTGAAACTTACTATGTGCCAGGCACTGTGAGATGCATTTCACTTGTACTGGTCCCATTTCATCTTCACAACAACTCTGTGAGGTAGGTATTAAGAACACTGGGGTATAGAATGCTTTCCAAGGGTCATGCAATTGGTAATAGTCAGAAGCAGGACTCAAACCTGAGTCTATATAATCAAAAGCCACGGCCTTGATGATTCTGCTTGATGGTTAGCGGAATCATCAAGGCCACATCAACTTTTTGTCTTCTTCCCTGTCTCAAGGGACTACAGGACTGTTATTCATACTATCAGTCTGAGGCACATTCAGAAGATGGCATTACTATCGAAATTGACTACAAAGGGGAGCTAAATTGGGACTATAATGTTGGGAGTTGAGATTCAGGAATAGGGCTAGGGCAGATGCTTATTTTGGAGGTTATCATAAAGACAGCACTAAGAATAGTGGTACTGCCTCCAGAGTTCTCCATCCCTGAAGCTCCTTCCAGTTTCCCTTGAATCTCCTCAAACAGCAGAATTAAGCTTGACTTTTGCATTATCTGGGTCAAAACTGGCAATCAGTAGATTCCAGAAAAGCTTATTTTAAATGAACTACTCTGGTCCATGGTACATTTTAAACAATCACTTTTCGTAAGTGAAGTGTATTCAAACATGATGCAATTAGTAAAAACAAAATCATTTTAAGTGGTATTGGCTAGAACTCCAGCATGAAAACAACAACAATAACAGCAACAAAACCCTCCAGCATTAATCTCTGCACAATTAGACTTTAGTAGGAGGTAGAAATTACCTCTAGCACACAGGTTTCCCTCTGAAGACCTTATCAGGTTCCAAGGTTACAGCCAATAAAGAGGTAGAATGTCAGGTCACCCTTCAAGTGGCAGAGATCTTAAACACTTCCAGTAAAGGTTTAAAAGGATAGTCTATGACAATGTTAAGTAAAAACATCTGAAAATGGCTCTGCTCTACAGATCTTTAGATGATTGCCCAAGTACAAGAGGCTGAGAACTTCATGTATCTTACTGATTGCTGTATTTTCAGCTCTAAGCACACAGATTTCAAAATAAATTTGATTTGACTTCTCAGTCCCAGCAAAACCAGTTAGCCATGTGGCTGGAGGTCTTTTCATACAGGTACCTCTATAATAATTATAATTAATATAGATGCACCTGCTACCATGTACCAAGAGTACCTTAGTCACTCTTCTAAGTGATTTACATCTGCTACTTCATCTCCACCACAACCCAGTGAGGAAGGTACCATTACTAGCACTGTCTTAAGGTAGGAAACTGAAGCACAGAAAGATTAGAAACATGCCCAACGTTGAAATGTTAGGAAAGAGTGGAACTGGGATTCAAAACTAGCATGCCTGCAGAGCCCACACTACTTACCACTATGCTTGCTATACTAACCTTTGCCATATTCATGGCAGTCACTATTTTTTCAGGACTTACTGTGTGCCAATTTAAATTTTACTGAGAACTTCACGTGTTATTTCATTAGAGCAATACAATTCCATAGGGTAGATGCTATTATCAGCCCTGATTTATAGATAAGGAGACTGAGGCTCAGAGATGATGTGTAATTTTCTCAGTCATGTTGAGTCAGACTGAAATTCAAACTCAGATCATCTCACAAAACCCACATACCTAACTCCCCTCAGAACACCTCTTGAGAAGCACTCTTTTTCATCAGTAAATCTTTAAGTGCTCTAAACCACTAGGAACTTATTTCCAGCTGAAAATAAATA
>NW_012108886.1:730003-732097 GCF_000951045.1 Mandrillus leucophaeus
TAGAGACAAGGTTTCACCATTTTGGCCAGGCTAGTCTTGAACTCCTGACCTCAGGTGATCTGCCTGCCTCGGCCTCCCAATATGCTGGGATTACAGGCATGAACCGCCGCGCCCTGGCAGAGACAGTTATTCTTAAGCATCATTTGCATATGTACAGTTTGTATATTGAAAATATTCCCTTCAATACTTTGCTTCAATTTTCTTCACTTTTTATTGGATCTTCATTAGTGAAGGTTCATCTTTACATTTAGGGGTGGGATGGTTGAAAATGAGTTTCCAAATATCTAGATGGTTTGCCAAACCACAGATAGAAGAGTTTCAAAAAGCTCTGGCTTTCATTTTTCTTGCCTCCTCTTAAGGCCACAGCTCTCCGGCTTCTCCATTACAAGTTCATTTCAGCCACCCCTAGAATCAGCCTTAAGGGGCTGTTAAACTTCAATTGGAATGAGGAAGTCAAAACCCTCTCTAGTGTTTTAAAAGAGCAATGCACCTTAGTGGTTTGGGAGCTTCTCCAAACTCATGCCACCATATTAACAGTCTCATTCCAAAGCATAAATATCTTGGAACAATTCTCCGGAAATACAAGCAATTTGAGTGACAAATGTAAAATTACACAACTGGGGGGAAAAGATTGTCAAGCCAAAACATAGAAAGTAATGATTCATTTTAGAAAATAAAATGCTCAAAGAAACATCAGGGAACTTGTTTTCGGCTGCAGTTAGCTTAATGAAATGGTTCTCTAAGTGGATGTTTATTGGAAATCTGTGTTTAGAAGGCTGGAAATAAATTCCATTTTTAAGTTATGCTTTTTTTCTCCCCTCTCCCTCTGCATTTGCTGGCCCATTTTATTCAAAGCTGAACACCAGATATAAATAAGGATTTTTGAACTGCTTTTAAACTGCTGGCATCTGTTAGATTAGAAGGAAGTCTGATTTAGCAAAACTTAGAACAGTACAGAACAATTGCCAAAGCGAGAGAATCTTTTATTTATGTTGTACAACAATGTTATGTAACCAGGCAAGTTGTTCATCTTAATTCTTTATGATGAGTATATGGGGCAATATATCTCTTAGTGTTTGGCCAGCTGAGAGCCCATTAGCTGGTGTTGTATTATTTAGATGTTAAATTGATTTGAGAGGAAATTAATTATGTATGTTCAGCTAAAAACCATCACTATATGCAGTAAGCTCTTATTTAAGATATCTTTATATTTTTAATTTTTTTTTTGGTGGGGGGAAGGTGGTATTTTTTTCACTTTCTTTATTCATTTCCAGAGTCTCCAGAAACCAAGTAGTTAGAAGTAAAAGTGCCACGGTCAAAGGCATCTTGGTTTAAAATTCAGCTTACTGTTTTCTAGGTGTTTGAATTTCAAAAGTTATTAATCTTTCCAAGCATATTGCCCATCTATAAAATGGGGATAATGATAATATCTTCCACATGTGTTTATTCTGAGGATTAATGCAGATAAAGTGCTTAACACATTGTCTGACGCATAGTATGTGTTCAATAAATGCTAATGCTATAAAATTATCACTGCATTCTCATGAATACAAAGTTCTGCAACATGATTGGGGAGTAGCTTTGCTTTCTGTTTGTTTGTTTTTAACATTCTATCTAGGTTCAGTAGAGAAAATATTAGCTAAATCATTTTAGCTATATAGGGACATAATAAGCAAATCTCACAACAGACTGGGAAAGAATTTTTGCCATGACTCTTTTCTGTATGTTAAATTTCATCAATCACAGCCGGGCAAGTAATGCTAAACAATATGTATAAGGAGGCAAAAGATGATGACAAATTCAAGACTTTTTTTTTCTATTATTTTATTTAAAGGAAGGGCCTCTGTCTGTTGAAGTCTAATGAAATTATACTCTGAAAGTGGCAGAAAGAAATCCTATTCTTCAACTTCAGAAAACAAATCCAAGAAGTTAAATGACTTGCCCAAACTAACACAATGAAGGTAGAGTTTATCCTAAAATTCAGCTATTTAAATCCCAACTTTCCGTTCTTTCTCCTATCCTTAATCCTAACCTGGCCCCCACCAAGTCAATATGAAAGTGGCTGGTTTGGATTCTGCCAATATTACTTTCTAT
>NW_012108886.1:734357-736132 GCF_000951045.1 Mandrillus leucophaeus
GCCCAGGCTAGAGTGCAGTGGTGCGATCTTGGCTCACTGCAACCTCTACCTCCTGGATTCAAGTGATTCTCCTGCCTCAGCTGGGATTACAGGCATGCGCCACAGCACCCAGGTAATTTTTGGTATTTTTAGTAGAGACTGGTTTCACCATATTGGCCAGGCTGGTCTTGAACTCCTGACCTCAGGTGATCTGCCCACCTGCCTCCCAAAGTGCTAGGATTATAGGCATGAGCCACTGCGCCTGGCCAGAACTTCTTATCGTTACACTTAAACTGTATTCTCCTGTAAATATGTTTGAACTATTAATACATTTTTTAAAATTTTAAACACATTTTACTTTAAAATATAGTTGTCTCCTCTTGTGCATTGGGGATACATTCCAAGACCATGCCTGAAACTGCATTCATTTCTATGCAGCTTATGTAGTACCAAACCCCATATACACTATATTTTTTTCCTATGTATACGTATCTATGATAAAGGTCAATTTATAAATTAGACGCAGTAAGAGACTAACAAAGATTAATACTAGAATAGGATAATTATAACAATATACTGTAATAAAAGTTATGTGAATGTGGTCTCTCGCTCTCAAAATGTCTTATTGTACTGTTCTCTCCCTTCATCTTGTGATCTGTTGATCTGATAACCAAGGTGGCTATTAAGTGACTAACAAATATGCTGGAGAAAAGGATGGAGTGAGATTTATCACACTACTCGGAATGATATGCGATTTAAAACTTATAAATCGCTCATTTCTTAATTTTCCATTTAACATGTTTGGATCATGGTTGATTTTGTGTAACTGAAACCACAGAAATTAATACTATGGATAAAGAGGAACTGATGTAGATTTAGATTTATATAAAAATTTCAGAGCTTTTATATATATTACACCAAATTTTCCTTATTACTAACACCTTACATCAGTATGGCACTTTTGATATAATTTAATGAATCATTACTGATACTATTAACTGAATTCCATACTTTATCCCGATTCCTTTAGTTGTACCTATTGTTCTTCTTCTGTTCTAAGATCCTCCCCAGAATATCACATTACATTTAGTCATAAAGTCTCCTTAGCTGTAACTTCCCTTAGCTGCACCTATTTCTCAGACTTCCCTTGTTTTTGATGACCTTGACTATTTTGAGGAGTAGTCACGTGCTTTGTAGACTGTTCCTCAACTGAGATTCCTTTGAGTTTATGTCATAATTAGACTGGGGTTATAGGTTAAGAAGGAAGACCAGAGAGGTAAAGTGCCTTTTTCATCATATCATATCTAGAGTATATGCTATTAACATAACTTGTCTGTATGAATGTTAATCTTGATCTTCTGGCTGAGGTACTATTAGGTTGCTACGCTGCAAAGTTACTCTTTTGTCCTCCTCTCCACACTCTAGTCTTTGGAAGGAAGTTACTATAAGAAGCATACACTTTAAGAGGTAGAAAGTTATGTAGGAGAGATTTGTGGATTCACCCCCAATAGAGATTTAACTATTTACTCAATAATTTATTTTATATCAATATAAACTCACATATATTCATTTTATACTTTTGTTACAATCCAATACTACTTTATTTTGTGAATCACATCATTCCAGCTTTGATCTTTGGGAGTTCTTTTAGGTGACCGTTGTGTCCTTTTGATGTACCCCCATCACTGTATTTTACTTTTGTTTCTGAGCAGTTCCTTAAATTTTGACAATATAAGGCACTCCAACTTCATCTTGTATATTTTCTGCCAGAACCTTAGAATCAATCATTTCTGCAA
>NW_012108886.1:736182-737946 GCF_000951045.1 Mandrillus leucophaeus
CCAGAATATCACATTACATTTAGTCATAAAGTTTCCTTAGCTGTAACTTCCCTTAGCTGCATCTATTTCTCAGACTTCCCTTGTTTTTGATGACCTTGACTATTTTGAGGAGTAGTCACGTGCTTTGTAGACTGTTCCTCAACTGAGATTCCTTTGAGTTTATGTCATAATTAGACTGGGGTTATAGGTTAAGAAGGAAGACCAGAGAGGTAAAGTGCCTTTTTCATCATATCATATCTAGAGTATATGCTATTAACATAACTTGTCTGTATGAATGTTAATCTTGATCTTCTGGCTGAGGTACTATTAGGTTGCTACGCTGCAAAGTTACTCTTTTGTCCTCCTCTCCACACTCTAGTCTTTGGAAGGAAGTTACTATAAGAAGCATACACTTTAAGAGGTAGAAAGTTAAGTAGGAGAGATTTGTGGATTCACCCCCAATAGAGATTTAACTATTTACTCAATAATTTATTTTATATCAATATAAACTCACATATATTCATTTTATACTTTTGTTACAATCCAATACTACTTTATTTTGTGAATCACATCATTCCAGCTTTGATCTTTGGGAGTTCTTTTAGGTGACCGTTGTGTCCTTTTGATGTACCCCCATCACTGTATTTTACTTTTGTTTCTGAGCAGTTCCTTAAATTTTGACAATATAAGGCACTCCAACTTCATCTTGTATATTTTCTGCCAGAACCTTAGAATCAATCATTTCTGCAAACAGCCCTAAGTCATTTTATTAGAAAATGGTATTAAAAACCAGCATCTGTATGTTAGGTGTGCTGGTTGCTACTGGGTATCATTGCTTCTAAGCTTTCTTAGCTGACAGAGCAAGGAAATAAGTGTATGTGTATACATATGTGTTTATTAACATATGTATGTACACATATCTGTATGTATAAAATATTAACATGAACTATGTTAATCCAAACATGAGTTTAGACTTCTCTCCTTGTATGTCTATAACTTCTTACTCTAACAAAGAAAAACCTGGCTTGCACCATTTGCCATTCATTTATTTAATTTTTCCATCAGGGTACATGTATGGCAATATCATATCGCCAACAGCCCATAGGCAACAATTTTTTCAACTAAATTATAGTGCTTTTGTGCAGGTACTTTTGCCTTTAGTCTTAAGATTTCACCCATTACAAAGTTACTTTTGTTGGCACTGTTTCCCATTACTTCCTTCAACAAAGTTTCATATGTTTGTAATAGAGTTAGATTCCTTTGTCACAGTTTGCACTCTATCCTGGGTTCCCTGAGCTCCTAAATGACTTTTTTAATGCGCATACATCAGGACTTTTGCTTGCTGTGAAGTCCTATTGGTTTTAACAATTGCATAACATCATGTATCTACTATTACAGGACTATACAAAATAGTTTCTCTGTCTGAAAAGGTCTTCTGTACTCAATCCCCTTCTGACCTTTCTGTTATCCTTATAGCTTTTCCTTTTCCTGAATATCATATAAATGGAATAATACAGTAGGTAGCCTTCTAGACTCGCTTCTGGAACTTAGCAATATGGATTTAAGACTCACACACATCTTTGCATAACTTGATAATTCATTTCCTTTGTATTGCTAAATAATATTCTGGTGTATGGGTATACAAAAGTTTGTGCATCAGTCTGTTTAAGGACATCTTCATTGCTTCCAGTTTTTGGTGATTTTTATTAAAGCTACTATAGATATTTGCATGCAGACATCTGTGTGGACATGAATTTTCAAGTTAGTTGTGTAAATACCTAAGAG
>NW_012108886.1:737996-750521 GCF_000951045.1 Mandrillus leucophaeus
GCAAACTATCGCAAGGACAGAAAACCAAATACCACATGTTCTCACTCCTTGTGAGAACTGAACAAGGAGAACACTTGGACACAGGGTGGGGAACACCACACACTGGGGCCTGTCTTAGGGTTTGGGGATGGGGGAGGGATAGCATTAGGAGAAATACCTAATGTAAATGATGAGTTAATGGGTGCAGTAAACCAACACGGCATATGTATACCTATGTAACAAACCTGCACAGTGCGCACATGTACCCCAGAACTTAAAGTATAAAAATGAAATAAAATAAAATAAAATAAAATTAAAAAGTTTTTTGTATATTTGGGATACAATATGTAATCAGATATGTGTTTCGTAAACTTTTTTTTTCCCCCCCAAATCTGGGGCTTATCTTTTTATTCTTGTAGTAGTGTCTGTCACAGAGCAGAATTTTAAAATTTTAATATAATCCATGCTATGGGTTGTCCTAATACCCAATATCTGTGAGTGTGATCTTGTTTAGACATAGGTTCTTTACAGAGGTAGTCAAGTTGAGATAAAGTCACAATGGATTAGGGGAAGTTTTAAATCCAATGACTGACATCATTACTTTAAAAAAAGGGGTCGAACGGGGTGGCTCACACCTGTAATCCCAGCACTTTGGGAGGCTGAGGCGGGTGGATCACGAGGTCAAGAGATTGAGACCATCCTGGCCAACACGGCAAAACTCCGTCTCTATTAAAATACAAAAATTAGCCAGGCCTGGTGGCAGGTGCCTGTAATTCCAGCTAATTGGGAGGCTGAGGTAGGAGAATTGCTTGAATTCGGGAGACGGAGGTCGCAGTGAGCTGAGATCCTGCTACTGCACTCCAGCCTGGCAACATAGCAAGACTCTATTTCAGAAAAAAAAAAAAAGGAGAGGGGTATTTGGATACAGACAGACAGGAAACAAGTCCATGTAACCCTGGAGGCAGAGATTGGCGTGATGTATCTACGAGCCAAAAACACCAGAGGGTTCCCAGGAGCTAGAAAGAGGCAAGGAAGGGTGCCTCCTAGCAGCTTCAGAGCAAGAATAGGACTGCCAACACCCTGACTTTGGACTTCTAGCCTCCAAAAATATGAGATAATCAATTGCTGTTATTTAAGCCACTTGGTTTGTGATGCTTCGTTATGGCAGCCCTAGGAAACAAATCCAGTTCAAATTACCATTGTTTTGCTTTTTTCTATTCTTTAAAGCATTATGTTTTTTTGTTGTTTGTAAAAACTCACCACCAAACCCAAGGTTACTTAGATTTTCTCCTATTTTTCCCCAGAAATCATATAGATATTTGTTTTACACTTATATCTATCATCTATTTTGCATTAATTTTTACATCAAGTGGAAAGTCTGTGTCTTGGAAAAGTGTTTTGCATGTGGACATCCAGTTGTTCCAACATCATTTGCTGAAATGACTATCCTTTCTTGATTGAATTGCCTTTGTGCCTTTGTTAAAAGTAAGTTGACTATATTTGTGTGGGTCTGAGCAACACTTTTTAATACTTGGTTATTTTTCCATATATAATATAATCCATTAAAGTTCTTTCATTTTTTTTTTATGTTTGCAACAGCAGATTTTATTACTCTTCCTTTCCTCTAGATCATTCATCAATAAAAACCACTTCAATTTCTGTAGGCTCTACAAAAAAAAAAGGTGATACAAATTTCTAACATCAACTAAAAATGATTCATAATCATTTTCCTATTTTTACCCCTAGGCGATGAGGAAGATAAACTCCCCTTTGGAGTCACAGATTTATAAAAATACATATTATGAATTTTAAAAGTTGGGAGGTGTGCTTTCTATATCAGCTGTGGGAGAATTTTGCATTCAGACTAAACAAGACAAGAGAGGGAATTATTATGAAATATGAGTTTCTGCTCTACAGCTGACTTATTTTATGACTTCATGAAAATGCATAGTGGTTTGCGCACAGGGGCAGGGGTTGTGACTCTTCCTGCCTCCGCCAACCATGCACACAAACTACTATGAGATACACACATTATAAAGCAAGCTCTAAGAGGATGAGGACTTCATCTACCCCAAGCACAGGGTCTCTCACACACAGTCACAGCTCAGCAAATATTTGGTAAGTGAAAGATGATGGCAAAAGCTTGAATAAACTAAACTCAGTGAATAACGTAAGGGTGGACCGGGGCTGAATCTGGGTCACAGATGTGTTTTAAGTTTCTCACACTTAAGAAGACAAAAAAACAGTGTTTCTTAAAAATCTGTACTCATTTCCCACACTTTTACTTTATTTTTAAAAGACAGGGTCTCTCTCCATCATCCAGGCTACAGTACAGTGACATAATCATGGCTCACTGCAGCCTCAATATTCTGGACTCAAGTGACTCTCTCACCTCAGCCCTTCCAGGTAGCTGTGACTACAGGAGCATGCCATTGCACCATGCTAATTTTTTATTTTTAGTTTTTGACATGGGTTCTCGTTTTGTTGCCTAGGCTGGTCTCAGACTTTTGGCTTCAAGTGATCCTTCTGCCTCAACCTCCCAGAGTGCTGGGATTACAGGTGTGAACCACCATGACCATTCTCCAACACTTTTAAATGGGAAACATTCTCATGAAAATCCAGAGAATCCAGCAACACAGAGCCTTTATTCCCATTGACTATAACTGAGTAATTGTGCTGTTTTAGAGAGGACAGGTCCTCTACCATTTGCCACAACTGCTACCACTCCTACTTGTCAAACGCATGGCCAGCTTTACTCATTGTCTTCATCCGTATTGTCCCCACATACACATTTGAGTTTGCAACCCTCATTATATAGACTTGGGTATCTAAGTATTTAGACAGATTTCTGGGGATTCGAAGAACAAACAAATTATCTCATAACAATAATTTTAATAAGAAGAAAATGTCTAATTTGTTTAGAATTAGAGCTATGCCAGGCCTAATGTTAAGTACTTGGCATAAATGTATGTTTTATTATTTACAATAATCCTAGATAGTAGCTACATACGCTATTCCTTTTTATAGGTGAGACGCAACCATCTTGCTGACAAGTATAGCTAATATAAGGCAGAATAGGCATAAAGGCTCAGGTCAAAACTCCTAACCATTTAATTATTATTTAAACCACTTTGTCATTTTCTAGAGAGCAGGAGAAATTCATTGCTGATGATAAGATGAGAAGGGGTTGAATATGCATAGATATTAAGGTATTTTCTCATGTAAAGGATGGTTTCATGTTATTAATAAGTAAATGTCCCTCATTGTGTTATAATTAACATATATAGAGAATGGAGGGCTGAGATTAACATATTAAGTCCTACAAGCCTAATAGTGAATTTAGATCAAGAGAACAAGGCTATGGTTACAAAGAGTAACCAGATGCTGGGATTGATATTAGCAGACATCAGACATAGCCCTATCAGAAATTATCTCAACTGCATAAAGCTACCTAGCTAATGACATCCATCCAATGACTACTTGATGTGTCAGTATAAAGACTGGCCACCTATGCCCAATGCCTGACTATGCTGAAGTACTATTCTAGCTCCAGAGCTCCATGTTGTGTAAACTGAGGAATCTTAGGGCCAGTATCTCAGTTAAACTCCCCTCTCTACTCGATTATGCATCCTTCTCTTTTAAGAGTTTTGTCCCAAGAGCACATCTTTTTGAAAAACTATGCACATGACACTTCAAATCTAAGTGTTTTCTGGGCAACTAGTTACAGTTTTCTTCCACGTAAGAATGCCATCATGCAGCCCAGGTGAAGCAATGTGCCTCCATAAATACATCTCATTATTTTTATTATTTATTTAGCAATAATGACTAACATCTACAGAATAATCAGAACTTCTAAGATGCTAATGAATTAATGTTCTGAAAGTTGTCAAATCTGCTCATTTAAATAATCTTATTTACTGAATCAGAACCCATCAGCTAGCATGTGTTACATCATTGACTTGACTATAGGGAATAAGATCAAATGACTTCGAGTTTTTAAATGTTTCAAAACTAAAAGTTCTGTATCCATGCTGTACACAGCTGTAGAAACAGTTCTACAATTCCATTCCTAACCCTGTATGACCAATATTACATCACTTTGACACCTTCACAACAATAAGGGCTGTGTTTTCTATATCAAGATTATTAACTCAGCTTTTATCGGATAGCTGTTAGAGTTTGTCATTGTTTTTAAATACAGCAGAATATATTAAAATTATTTTGTGATTAGCCATATATTTGTAACTTGTATAAGAAACTTATTTACTTGGAATGAACTTATCGTGATTCACGTAATTTTGGTGATAGAACCATGAATCCCTACAGTGATGTTCTATTTCTGCATTAAATGCCATATTTCCCTGAAGTTCTCATAACTTATAAGTGAATCTCTGCTTGGGGATACCTCTAAACTATACTGCCCTCAAAATGAGAATTTCTGGATGAATGAATTTCTTTTTGAAAGATTTGTTGAGAAGGCTGCTGTCCAAACAACAAACATGTTTTTTATTCTGTGAGAGCAAAAAATACATCAGAGCTTCGCAGCCATGTTGCTGTGAATGAGGTACTAGGGA
The DNA here is from genome assembly GCF_000951045.1 of Mandrillus leucophaeus. Classification (NCBI taxonomy): domain Eukaryota; kingdom Metazoa; phylum Chordata; class Mammalia; order Primates; family Cercopithecidae; genus Mandrillus; species Mandrillus leucophaeus. The sequence continues at coordinate 742,550 of NW_012108886.1, forward strand.
ACCTAGATATTGATTTCCTCAACCCTACGGCTGCTCACCAGCTCTGAGCTGTTACCAGCTCTGAGCTGGTTGCCTGTCCTGGGCTGATTGCTTTTGATTATTTGCCCAATGTGTCATACTAATGTGGAAACATTTATGATGCACCAGAAAACATTGTAGCAAACTTCAGATTATACAAACACAAGGATTAACATTGAGTTAAAATTCCTGCATGCATAGCCCTGCAAAAAACAAATTGATTTCTAAGTTGCCTCTGATGAAAAATTTATTTTAGAATTATTTTGTTGTAGACTCAATTATAACACTTAGTCATCAGGCAAGAAAAAAAAGAAGAAGAATCATGGTAATATAATTTACTTTCTAACTAGGAGGGTGGTTTAAGTCAATGTTACACAATTTCTAGTATTTCCCAAACATAGTTAATTGTGAAACCCTTTACATTGACTCATTGGAAAGTGGTGGTTGAAGTAAAGCCTGTTTTGCTGCAATAAACAAAAAACTAAAAGAAATTGATTGTTGATTTCATGACGATCCAAGTGTTGATACAGTACAGAACAGAAAGCATCTTCACAATGTGGATATAAGTACTGCATGCCAGATAGAAATAAATGATTGAATCATTGTTTTGTAGAATTTTAAACCTAGAAGAATTCTTTAGAGATCTTAAGACCCACACACATCGTTTTTCAGATTTGAAAACAGAGGTTCTAACTGAAAACAAAGACTTGCCTATGTTCATGTAGCAAATTGATGAAGAGCCAGCTATGAAGGCAGAGACCTTGTTTATCTTATCCACATTTATTTATTAAGCATAATACATTAATAAACAAAATACGTAGTCAATGTAATTTAAAAACCACATTTTACCAAGAAAAAGAGAATCAAAGGGATGATTTGTGAGAATTTGAGAAAAGTGAATTAGGACTTAGGAGAATGAATTAGGACTTATGACTTTTCCTTTATACTTGTAAAAGAAATATGATTCGCCTAAGTCTTGGTGCAAAGCTGCTAAGATTTCCAGACAAAATATAGGAAGTGAGATTAATTGATTAATTTTGTAAGGCCAAAGTCTCAGTGACAACAGAAGAAATTATTCTTTTAAAACCTATATGCTATGGCTTGACTCTTTGTTCCCTCCAAAACTTATGTTGAAATTTAGTTGCCATTGTAGCAGCTTTAAGAGGAGAGATTTTAAGAGGCAATTGGGCGATGAAGTCTTTGCTCTCATAGGTAGGATTACTGCCATTATAAAGGGTCAAGTTTGGGCCCCTTATGTCTCTTGGCCCTTCCATTTTCTGCCATGTGGTGATGTAGCAAGAAGGCTCTTGAGAGATGCCAGTACCTGTCAAGACAGATGCCAGACTGGACTTCCCAGCCTCCAGAACTGTGAGCCAATAAATTTATGTTCATTATAAATTAACCAATCTGTGGCATGCTACAGCAACACAAAATAAACTAAGACAATATACATAGTACAGTATACATTTTAGTGTTATATATTTTACTATGTAACATATTTCAATAGGTTATATATTTGTTATTCCTTTCATATATTTACATTGTAAAATATGTAAGACAGTATTTTAAATATTTTATTTTGAAATGTTGCATGTATAAAACAGAACGTTATATAAAATAACATAAAATATAAAACTTGTGTGCCCTTATTACATACTGCATTTTGCAATATTTATATATTTCTAGTTTTTTATTATAGAAAATTTTAACAGAGACAACACAGAATAATTAACTCTCAAATAGTCATCACCTAGCTTCAATAATTACCAACTCAAAACCCATTTTGTTATACCTGTACTTTACCTCTCTCTTTCATATCATTCTGAAACTAAACCCAAACCTTATATATGTTTCCTTTTTGTTAACATAACAAAATCATTCCCACACCTCCTAATAATATGTTCTTAGTATCAGACATTCAGTTAGTATGAAGACTTTTAATTGTCTCATAAATATCATTATTATCATTTTTTTGAAAGTTTGGTTGATCTGGAATAAAACTAGGTGCTGGAGAGGATGTGGAGAAATAGGAACACTTTCACACTGTTGGTGGGACTGTAAACTAGTTCAACCATTGTGGAAAACAGTGTGGCGATTCCTCAAGGATCTAGAACTAGAAATACCATTCGACCCAGCCATCCCATTACTGGGGATATACCCAAAGGATTATAAGTCATGCTGCTATAAAGTCACATGCACACGTATGTTTATTGCAGCACTATTCGCAATAGCAAAGACTTGGAATCAACCCAAATGTCCATCAGTGACAGACTGGATTAAGAAAATGTGGCACATATACACCATGGAATACTATGCAGCCATAAAAAAGGATGAGTTTGTGTCCTTTGTAGGGACACGGATGCAGCTGGAAACCATCATTCTCAGCAAACTATCACAAGAACAGAAAACCAAATACTGCATGTTCTCACTCATAGGTGGGAATTGAACAATGAGATCACTTGGACACAGGAAGGGGAACATCACACACCGGGTCCTATTGTGGGGAGGGGGGAGGGGGGAGGTATAGCATTAGGAGATAAACCTAATGTAAATGACAAGTTAATGGGTGCAGCACACAAACATGGCTCATGTATACATATGTAACAAACCTGCACATGGTGCACATGTACCCTAGAACTTAAAGTATAATAAAAAGTAAATAAATAAATAAATAAATAAAATAAGATCCACATATTGGGAGCAATTGCTATTACTCTAATTGTGGTGTTTAATCTATAGGCTTTCTTTCATTATTTTCAGGGTTTTTTTTTTTTTTTTTGCAATGGATTTGTTGAAAAAACAAGATTGTAGAATTACCCTCAGTTTGGATTTTCCTGATTGCATGGTTATTGTATTATCATATTGTTTAACATGTTTCTCTGCACTCTGTATGTTCTGACACCTGCTCATTGCATCTTGAGTCCTGATTAGATACAGATTCCATTTTTCTCTGCTGAGACTACTATATATATATACACACACACACACACACATATATGACTATATATATACACACATATATGTGTATATATAATACAATATATTATATAAAATAATATTTCATAAGACTCCAATTTTGTGATATTAGCAGCTATTGATTATCAATAGCCAGATCATTGGGAAATGCAAAATGGTGATACTTTATTTCTGCCATTTCTTCTTCATTAACTAACTGGAATCCTTCATTAACTAACTGGAATAAACTTGCTGTCATCTATAGTTTAGCCACCCAAAAATGCAGTTTGTCTAGGAAAGACAGGATAGATACATGATTCTTTACCTTTAGCGGTTTTAAATCAATGAGTTGATTTTCTAGTATTTTTCAACAGTAACAAATTTTTATGTCTTTTTTCATTTCATTATGAGCTCAAGATTTAAATATATTTGATATATTGCAATATATTACAAATATTATCTTTGTTGATTATTACATTGTCCCATCTTCACTTCTCTGTGTATATCACTAACTGTATGTAAATTTTTCTTCAATTAAAAAAAAAGCGCTATATTTGACCACTTCTAGCCACTTCAAATTTCCTCTTGTCCTTTTAAATAAACTGGTGATGCTTGATATCTGATAATACCTTCTTATCTGTTAAAACAAAATGTCTCAGGCTTATCTTGGACACTTTCTACCTCATACCTGAAAATAGTCATTTCCCCAAGGACCAGTGGTTTCTAATAGAAAGTAACAAATTTTAAGGCCACAATATGAATTCTATAGGGACTCATTGCTACTGCATTAGTGATTGTTTCTAAACCTTTTTAGTATAAAAATTTTAAGAATATTTTAAATAAAACACAATCATGAATTTACACTGATAACTACAAATTCAATTTTAAAAATACAAGTTTTTATTTAAGCTCAATTATCTTAAATCTGAATCTCCTTTCTTTAAAGTCAGTCCTCAAAACCCAAGGAATGATGGAATTAAAATATTACATAACTATACATGTGTTTTATCCCATAATACAAGCACAACAGTCAGAATAAGACTACCAAGATTACAACTAACATTATAACTACTAAAACACTTTAAGAGTTTTATTTATTTATTTATTGCAGTTCAGCTTGTCCTTTGGGTATATCCTACTAAGATTATTTATGTGTTGCATTTTCTTGAAATAGTTCCTTTCCTTCTGTTTTTTGCCACCACCTAGATAAAAAGTTGACGTATTTATTGTTAAGGAAATTTTCTATTTGATTTTGTTTTATAATTAGGCAAATGATTTATATGATTTTTAAACCAAACCTACAGAACAAGGCATATTCAGAGAAGTGTAGCTTCTCATGTCCCATCTAACCCATTCTGTAAAATAGATTTTTATTACTCTATCACCTTTTTAACAATAAATGAAGCATACCGTGCACACTTTTTCCCCCTTGCTTGTTTGCCTAACAATATATCCAAAAGAATTATCCCAATGTGATTGTGTTATTTTACATCCCCGCTAGCAACATTTGCAAGGTTCAGTTGACCCACATCTTAGCACCTATTTAGTGCTGTCAAATTTTTTAACTGTAATTACCCTAATGACTATAAAATTGTGTAACATTGTGGTTTTTGTTTTTATTTCACTGAAACCTAATGATGTCGAGCTCATTTTGATGTACTTTTCGACCATTCATGCATTTCCTTATATGAATGAAATATTTATGTATTTTTCTTTCTGTGAAGGGTCTGTTCAAGACATTTACACATTTTTATAGAGTTGTCTTTTTATTACAGATTTATAATAATCATTTAGTTATTATTGAATCAGGCATGTATAATGTGGATATTTTCTGCAAGTTTTGACTTGCCTATTCATTTTCTTACTGGTGTCTTTTGAAGACTTGATACATTTTGTGTAATGACATTTATCAGGTTATTTTTTCTTTTATGGTCTGTGCTTTCGGCTCCTTTCTAAAAGATCTTTGCCTACCTCAAGTTTACAAAGTGACTCTCCTGGATTTCATTCTAGAAGCTTTGTACTCTTAGCTCTTATGTTTATATCTATGACCCATCTCAAATTAGTTTTTGTATATGGTGTGAAGTAGGAGTTAAGATCGTTTGATCACATTTGTTGAAAGTACTTTTCCTTTCCTCATTAAATTTCATTGGCATCTTTGTCCAAATTAATCCACTGTACATTATAAAACTTATTTCTAGTCTCTCAATTCTAGCCTATTAAGTTGAATATCCTTACATCAAAACCATATAGACTTGGTTATTGCAGTTTTCTATTAATTCTTGAAAGCGGGTAACCTACGTCACCGAATTTTGTTCAGTTCTTTTTTCTTTTTCGCTAACCCTGGTAATTTGCATTTTCAAATAATTTTAGACTCAGATTGTCAGTTACTACACACAAAAAAAGGATGGCCGAGATGTTTATTACTATTGCATTGATTCATTAGATAAATGTGGAGAAAATTGATATCTTTAAAATATTGGCTCTTCCAATATTCCATATATTTTCTCATTTATGTAGATATTTAATTTTTATTCAAATTTTATCTTTCTTTTTTTTTTTTTTCCTGAGAGAGTCTCACTTTGTCCCCCACGCTGAAGGGCAGAGGCGCTGTCTTGGCTCACATCAACTTCTGCCTCCTGGGTTCAAGCGATTCTCGTGCCTCAGCCAGGCACCACCACACCCAGCTAATTTTTATATTTTTAGTAGAGAGGGGGTTTCTCCGTGTTGCCCAGGATGCTTTCAAACTCCTGACCTCAAGTTATCTGCCTGCCTCAGTCTCCCAAAGTGCTGGGATTACAGTCATGAGTCATCACGCCTGGCCAAATTTTATCTTTCTTGATATCAAGAGTTTTACACTTGCTTTTCTTGCATTCGTATTTGTCTGGTATATATTTTTATTTTTTACCTTTCTGAATCTCTTTTTAACTGTGCCTTTCAATATGAAGATAGGGTTGAATTTTGTATTGTTAGCCAATACGATTTTGTTATTTTAGTAGGTGAGTTATGTTCATGCACATTTACTATTAACTATATTAATATATTAAAAAAATTAAATGTAATTAGTATTAATATATTTGGGGGGGGGTGGTTTCAAGATGGCCGAATAGGAAGAGCTACAGCCTCAAGCTCCCAGCGTGAGTGACACAGAAGATGGGCGATTTCTGCATTTCTAGTGAGGTACTGGGTTCATCTTGCTGGGGAGTGTCAGACAGTGGGTGCAGGACAGTGGGTGCAGCCCACTGAGTGAGAGCCGAAGCAGGGTGAGACATCGCCTTACCCCGGGAAGCACAAGGGGGAAAGGAATTCCCTTTCCTAGCCAAGGGAAACCTTGACACACAATACCTGGAAAATCCTCTCACTCCGACTCTAATACAGTGCTTTACCAAGGGTCTCAGCAAACAGCACACCAGAAGATTATATCCTGCACCTGGCTCGGAGGGTCACACGCCCATGGAGCCCACTTCAATGCTAGCACAGCAGTCTGAGATCTAACTGTAAGGCGGCAGTGAGGCTGGGGGAGGGGCGCTTGCCATTGCTGAGGCTTGAGTAGATAAACAAAGCAGCTAGGAAGCTCGAACTGGGTGGAGCCCACCCCAGTTCAAGGAGGCCTGCCTGCCTCTGTAGGCTCCACCTCTCAGGACAGGGCATAGCCAAACAAAAGGCAGCAGAAACCTCTGCAGATTTAAATGTCCCTGTCTGACAGTTTTGAAGAGAGTAGTGGTTCTCCCAGCACGGAGTTTGAGATCTGAGAACGGACAGACTGCCTCCTGAAGTGGTCCCTGCCCCCCGAGTAGCCTAACTGGGAGACATCCTCCACTAGGGGCAGACTGACACCTCACACCTCACATGGCCAGGTACCCCTCTGAGACGAAGCTTCCAGAGGAATGATCAGGCAGCAACATTGGCTGTTCAGCAATACTCACTATTCTGCAGCCTCCACTGCTGATACCCCGGCAAACAGGGTCTGGAGTGGACCTCCAGCAAACTCCAACAGACCTGCAGCTGAGGGTCCTGGCTGTTAGAAGGAAAACTAACAAACAGAAATGACATCCACACCAAAATGCCATCTGTATGTCACCATGATCAAAGACCACAGGTAGAAAAAAACCACAAAGATGGGTAAAAAGCAGTGCAGAAAAGTTGAAGATTCTAAAAATCAGAGTGCCTCTCCTCCTCCAAAAAAATGCAGCTCCTCGCCAGCAACAGAACAAAGCTGGATGGAGAATGACATTGATGAGTTGAGAGAAGAAGGTTTCAGACGATCAAACTTCTCCAAGCTAAAGAAGAAGTTTGATCCCATTGCAAAGAAGCTAAAACCTTGAAAAAAGATTTGACGAATGGCTAACTAGAATAAGCAATGGAGAGAAGTCCCAAATGACCTGAGAGAGCTGAAAACCATAACACGAGAACTATGTGACAAATGCACAAGCTTCAGTAACCAACTCGATCAACTGGAAGAAAGAGTATCAGTGACTGAAGATCAAATGTATGAAATGAAGCGAGAAGATTAGAGAAAAAAGAGTAAAAAGAAATGAACAAAGCCTCCAAGAAATATTGGACTATGTGAAAAGACCAAATCTACATCTTATTAGTGTACCTGAAAGTGACAGGGAGAATGGAACCAAGTTGGAAAACACTCTACAGGATATTATCCAGGAGAAATTACCCAACCTAGCAAGGCAGGCCAACATTCAAATTCAGGAAATACAGAGAATGCCATAAAGATACTCCTGGAGAAGAGCAACTCCAAGACACATAATTATCAGATTCACCAAAGTTGAAATGAGGGAAAAAAATGTTAATGGCAGCCAGAGAGAAAGGTCAGGTTACTCACAAAGGGAAGCCCATCAGACTAACAGCAGCTCTCTCGGCAGAAACACTACAAGCCAGAAGAGAGTGGGGGCCAATATTCAACATTCTTAAAGAAAAGAATTTTCAACCCAAAATTTCATATCCAGTCAAACTAAGTTTCATAAGTGAAGGAGAAATAAAATCCTTT
>NW_012108886.1:750571-751813 GCF_000951045.1 Mandrillus leucophaeus
ACACCCTAACATCATAATTAAAAGAACTAGAGAAGCAAGAGCAAACACATTCAAAAGCTAGCAGAAGGCAAGAAATAACTAAGATCAGAATAGAACTGAAAGAGATAGAGACACAAAAAAACCCTTCAAAAAATCAATGAATCCAGGAGCTGTTTTCTTGAAAACATCAACAAAATTGATAGACCGCTAGCAAGACTAATAAAGAAGAAAAGAGAGAAGAATCAAATAGAAATAATAAAAAAATGATAAAGGGGATATCACTACTGACCCCACAGAAACACAAACTACCATCCAAGAATACTATAAACACCTCTACGCAAATAAACTAGAAAACCTGGAAGAAATGGATAAATTCCTGGACACATACACTCTCACAAGAGTAAACCAGGAAGAAGTTGAATCCCTGAATAGACCAATAACAGGCTCTGACATTGAGGCAATAATTAATAGCCTACCAACCAAAAAAAAGTCCAGGACCAGATGGATTCACAGCCGAATTCTACCAGAGGTACAAGGAGGAACTGGTACTTTTCCTTCCGAAACTATTCCAATCACTAGAAAAAGAGGGAATCCTCCCTAACTCATTTTATGAGGCCAACATCATCCTGATACCAAAGCCTGGCAGAGACACAACAAAAAAAGAGAATTTTAGACCAATATCCCTGATGAAAATCGATGCAAAAATCCTCAATAAAATACTAGCAAACCGAATCCAGCAGCACATTAAAAAGCTTATCCACCATGATCAAGTGGGCTTCATCCCTGGGATGCAAGACTGGTTCAACACATGCAAATCAATAAATGTAATCCAGCATATAAACAGAACGAAAGACAAAAACTACATGATTAACTCAATAGATGCAGAAAAGGCCTCTGACAAAATTCAACAGCCCTTCCTGATAAAAACTCTCAATAAATTCGGTATTGATGGAATGTATCTCAAAATGATAAGAGCTATTTATGACAAACCCACAGCCAATATCACACTGAATGGGCAAAAACTGAAAGCATTCCCTTGAAAACTGGCACAAGACAGGGATGCCCTCTCTCACCACTCCTACTCAACATAGTGTTGGAAGTTCTGGCTAGGGCAATCAGGCAGGAGAAAGAAATAAAGGATATTCAATCAGGAAAAGAGTAAGTCAAATTGCCCCTGTTTGCAGATAACATGATTGTCTATTTAGAAAACCCCATTGTCTCACCCCAAAATCTCCTGAAGCTGATAAGCAACTTCAGCAAAGT
>NW_012108886.1:753153-768894 GCF_000951045.1 Mandrillus leucophaeus
GATCATTAAAAAGTCAGGAAACAACAGGTGCTGGAGAGGATGTGGAGAAATAGGAACTCTTTTACACTGTTGGTGGGACTGTAAACTAGTTCAACCATTTTCGAAGACAGTGTGGCGATTCCTCAAGGATCCTGAACTAGAAATATCATTTGACCCAGCTATCCCATTACTGGGGATATACCCAAAGGATTATAAATCATGATGCTACAAAGACACATGCACATGTATGCTTATTACGGCACTATTCACAATAGCAAAGACTTGGAACCAACCCAAATGTCCATCAATGTCAGACTGGATTAAGAAAATGTGGCACATATACACCATGGAATACTATGAAGCCATAAAAAAGGATGAGTTCATGTCCTTTGTAGGGACATGGATGCAGCTGGAAACCATCATTCTCAGCAAACTATCACAAGAACAGAGAACCAAATACTGCATGTTCTCACTCATAGGTGGGAATTGAACAATGAGAACACCTGGACACAGGGTGGGGAACATCACACACCGGGGCCTGTTGTGGGATGGGGGGAGGGAGGAGGTATAGCATTAGGAGATATACCTAATGTAAATGATGAGTTAAAGGGTGCAGCACACCAACATGGCGCATGTATACATATATAACAAAACTGCACGTTGTACACATGTACCCTAGAACATAAAGTATATTTAAAAACCGACATGAAAAGCCTTAAAAAAAATAAAAATAAAAAGCACAGAAGCTGGAAAAAGTATTAATATATTTGGTCTCAATTTCCTCTTTTTAAAATAGTATGTAAGTGTATACAAGTCTTCCATATAATTAACTTGTAAATATGTGCTTCATTTCATTTAAGGCAAAATTGCATTTTTTTCCCTAGTAGTAATAGTGGTAAAGGTTCTAGTAATAAGGTCAGCTAATCAAGTAGTTATTTGTTCAAGCTGATCACTAGCTTGTTTGTAAAGCTATTGATGGAAACAGGCTTCAACAGTATTACTGTCGTGGGATTTAGAGAGCACAACACATATCTCCTCTACCTGATCTTTTAAGCTCGATAATCACAGGTAATATTAGAGATAGCTCACCCTTGAAGTTGTAGATTCAAATCAGACTTCAAATATCAGCTCTACCAGTGACTAGCTGTGTGAACTGGAAGAGTTACTCTACTTCTCTGAACTTCAGAACCTGACAACGACAGTATCATAACTACTTAAAATGTCAGAATTCAATAACATTTGTAAGGTACCCCAAAAAAGTAGGAGTGATAAAATGTTAGATACACTTTGGTTTAGAGGTAGTGCTGGAAGGTTGTTTCTGATACTTACCTTCTCACCACTGACAGTAAAAACACTGAAGTCAATACTGCTACCTTAAGTTCATTATATTACCTGAATATGATTGTAAGACCTCCAGTTACATGGACACTAAACCTGTGTGACAATGTTCTACTTCAGACTGTCACCCAGAAGATTTAAAAGCTTATATTGCTTTTATATTACCAACTAGATAGAAACTAATCATTTTTAAACTCTTATAGAGAACTTATGGTCCCCTGGGATCACATCTGTAGGCTCCAGGCTGGGAATCACAGGTTTGCTGTGTCTTATTCTCTGTGTCTCTCTCTAGCAACAGCAACATGGAAATGTGACAGCTATGAACGGGCAGCCATCTGTGAGCTTTGATGGAAAGCACTGTGTGGTCTGGTATGTCTTTATACAGAAACATTAATTAATAGGATTCACTCTGGGTTCACCAACATTTAATTAACTGGATTAATTGAATTTCCACTGATTACGAAAAGTGTAACAGCACCAAGTTGAAGGGACTACTTTAATGTTGCAATTATAAATCCTCCATTTCATGATGGTACTTGTCCTCTAAAACCCCAAGGATATATTCAGGGACAAGTGAGTCTGTTGGAAATGACCATCTTTGTTGTATGTCCTTTTATTCATTCCCTAGCACTTATGATGCCTCTGTTGAAGCTTTGTAATTACACTCAGCGACTATTATCAGAGTGTGATAGAATTGGTGAAAATGATATCCTGCTTTATTTTCACCTTCTTAATCGATCTCCCACTTGGAAATATGCAGGCGAAGGGGCACTTTCTTTTAAAAACAATAAAGTGCATTATTTATTTTTTATGATTAAGAAAACAAAACAGGCCACTTATAGAAAATTGGCAAAATACAGCAAAATAAATAAAAATAAACCATAAAAGGTAATATCTATATTAAACACTTAGTATATACAAGCAATGTCCTAATGCTTTATTTTCAAAATCTTATAAATCAAATGTTCACAGAAATTCTATGAAAGCATTATTTTGATTATTACTATTGTTGTTATTCATTTGTATAGTAAAGGAAATTGAGGTTCTGAGAGGTGAAATAACTTTTCCAAAGTCATGCAGCTAAAAACAAAATTTATTTATAATCTCACTCTTGAGAGACATGCATTTTTAATATTTTAATAGTTTTTTTCTCCATGCATACCTATTGTTTGTATCATGACTATGCTAGGCAAGTTAAACACTTCATTTCTGTTTATCTTTATGACAAAATTTTGAGGTGAGGTTAATCATTCCTATTATAGAGATAATGAAACTGAAACAATTCAAGGTGATTAATTTGCTCAATGTCATACAACTATTAAGTGTGAGAGCCTAGATTACAACCCAAGTACTTCTGACTGCAAGGAATATAGCCTATCAAATATATATTGCTGCCCCATTTGTTTCAACAATATTAAAATTATATCAGTGCTGAGATTTAGGCCTTAGACTTCCAGACACCAAGACTATATTCTGTTCATTGGCCCACCCTCCCACTTAAAGATTCATATTCTGTTGGACACAATTATCCCTACATAGTATAGAAAAGACATCAAAATTTTGTAAACAAAGTTTCAACGCATTTAAGTTATAAACACACACACACACACACACATGTATATATATATATAGCATAGCACCTGATAGAGTAAGAACATAGTAGAGATTTGGAAAATATTTGTCGAATGAATACATGAGTAAGAAAGTACTAATAATTAATCCATCTCCTATTGTGGATATGTAGATTTTTAAAAAATTTATATCTATTAAAAACCATACTGTCCATGAATGATGGCAGATTGAATGCATAAAACTATTTCCACTATCTCCTGAAACTTCACTGAAAATTCAAGTCATGGGAATTTTAAAGCATAAACATAGGCACAAAGGATAGAGAGAATAGGATAGGAGAGGATAGGAGCAAATTTTTGAAAGTTGGAAAGCAAAAGGATGAGTAGTCACTGAGTTAGTAGATATGACCATGTAAAATTGTAAGCTAGAAGTGAGAAACAAATAGAAAATCAAACCAATTTTCAATGCAGAACCCACCAGGGATTCAGAAATCAGTAGTAGCAGGTACCTTGGCAAGTAGAAATTAAGATTCTGCTATAGAGAGAAAGATTGCTTGAAAGACCCAACTCTGTATTTCCACATGACTGCCCTTCCTACCCTAAGGAGAAGATTGCAGGTCAATTTTCCATAGAAGGAAAAAGAGACTGTCTTGAGACTGGAGGATGCAAGGCACATTATGATGTGCCATAATGAACACACAACTGGTCACTTGAGGGCAGGCCATGGGTAACAGCTACTCACCAGCATAGTCTATCAGTGAGAAGGAGGAAAGGAATTTGTCTGTGGCCTCATTCCTGTCCAGCCTTTCATTGGTCAGGACTAGAGAGACCCCTGACCTGGGTCTAGTTTTTTTAAAGGCCCCGCGGAACTTATACACACACACACACACACACACACGCACACACACACACATTTATTACAAAATACAGGGACACCTCTGTCACTCAGGATCTAGCACACCCTGGCACAAAGCAACCCTTAACTCCAAACAGTTAGTCTCATGACAAATACTACACAGGCCCCAGGGAAATGCTTCCGCACATCTCTTAGCCTGTGTATGATTTTTTTGCAGATGCCCACGGAGGGCCACTGCTAATGCAAAGATGAATATGCTGTAGGGTATGACATGATTCCACCAGTGGGAACACTTAGGTCAGAGAAAAGACAAATAGCGAACTTGTTAAAGCCTTCTTCTCAGATAGCAGAAGTACAGCAGACTCTTGCATGACAAACTATTATTTCATGAAGTACTGAGTGTCCATTTCTTTTGGGTACCTATTCTACGTACTGGAAGTGCCCACATGCTTAGCATTCCAATAATGGAACACTAGTTAATACAGTACTTACAATAATGACTTATGGAGTTTGAAGGACATTTTACAGTATTAAGCGATAAATATATTACTCTTAGGTTTGTATGAATATTATGTCAGTCTGAATATAACTTATGTGAAGTGTGATGTCAGTTGTTTACATTGGTAACTAGATGAAGTTTGAACACTTGCCTTCAGAATAGTTTTTTTAATAACAATGTTTAATGAGTTGATTATATTTTTAAAAAATGAAATAAATATTTTAAATTTTACTTAAGTCAATTTGATTTAAGAATCCCCTTAATTACAATGGCATTAATTCATATTTGCTTTTTCAGTTTAATAGAAAAATATAAAACTAATTTTATATTAGTAATTTAAAATAAAAACATTTTTGAAAATATCAGTAAAAATAATTTTACTTTTCATTTTGTTACATTTATTTTAAATTACTTCTTGGATGAAAATACACTGGATTCTCATATAGTTGAGTAAATCATATTTCATATTCCAATCTTTTACAGTACTATTATCAGTTCAGCCTAAATTATATGAAAATCTTGATTATAATAATATAACTAGTGATTTTCCAGAAGTAGGCAAAAATAACGATTATACTAATTTGTGAATTGTGTATATATGTTTATTTTTAATACTTATCGAAACATCACTAGTCCATCAACAGAATATCTACACATGCTTCCTAAGTTACTAAATGTAGTCATCTTTAGTATTTTACCAATGTTTATTCATATAAATAATGTAGCTTGATTCATCTCTTTACGTCTTATTTTGAATGCATACTTGTCAAAATAGGAGATACAACTATTTTTAATTTGTAGTTGGTTAATTTGGCATAACTTGTTAATATTTCTATACATGATCTTTATAGTCTTGCCAGACTCTGTAATTTTTCACAATGGACCTGGTCAAAAATTGTCACACAGGGCATTAATTTTCTTCTATTCCTTGCTTCTATTGCCAAGTCCTTCCAGGAAGCTGCAGAGGAAGTCAGACCTCATGACCTAAGGCATGCCGTTTCATTTCAGGAGGAAGCAATGTGAAGAGTCATAGTTTAATAGGTATAGTTGGGGCAGTCATGGATGCTGGAGCTTCCAGAGCTCCCTCTGCAGCAGGTACCACCGAAGCCCAGTCCTCAACCTGAAGGAGGCTCACACAGCAAGTGGCCAGAATCTCTCCATGGCACAAGCAGCTAAGACCTATGGTTGGACAGAGCCAAGTGAATCCAGGAAGATATATAAACTGGGTCTGATTATACTTGGTAAAGACCTTCTGTTACTCAGTGAAAAATTAAGAATACCACATCACCCTCAACATGTCAATCCTAACCCACCTCTACTTAATCCAAAGGCCCTGGGAAATAGAATATAATAGCTGCCTCCCAATCCTCTGTGTGCCACATGTCTACTCAACTATCCCCCACTCACACCCAACAAAAGTGTACATTAGCTCCATGTGACACTTAGTCATTTGAGGTTTAGTACTCAGGTCATTTCAGTTCAGCATGGAGCTCTCCAGTTTGGCTGTGGCAGGAGAGAGCTGAGCTGAGAGCTGTACCCAACAGCAGCCATGTTTCCTTAGCACACGGGCTAAGCACCTGAGTCATAAAAGCAAGACCACTGGAGAAGGAAAAAATAAAAAAGATTTGCTCAGAGCTCATTTGCCTTTGTCATTTCTTTCCAAAACTACAGGGAAGAACCTTGACCTGGACATCTATGTACGGTCATTTACCAGGCCACCTGGCAGAGGTGCTCCAAGTCCCACATTCTCAGGCCTGTTTGACATACAGTTTCCCTGAACTCTTCATTGCTCTAGCAGTCTCTGTGTGTGGTCAGTCGAATTAAAGTGAGAGAGCAGCACAGTGAAATAACGAATCATTTGAAGGGAGGAAGCAGTAACACACTCTCTTAAAAGCCACCACTAACTACTCTAGTGAGAATGTATGAGCCATTATCAAACTGAGAGGGCACCAGATGCCTCAAGGTGACTGATGGTCTCCTACCTATCTTAGCCATTATTCTTCGAGACAAGCATAGAACCCAAATGCCCAGCAGTCTCAGGATATATGCATATATACCCTGTCCATATGGATGGGTTCGTGATTTAATGCTAACAAACATATCTCTAGGAGAAAAATAGATGTACTAATCGACAAAGATTTAAGCTGAGGAAAGAATCATCAATCTTCTCTGCTGTAACAATCACTTTGCCTTCCTTTTCTGTAACATGATATTTTAAAACACATTTTTTATTGCCTATGCTTACTTTTCGGTTTTTACACATTATAATTCCTAGTTGAATTTCTTCTGACTATACTGCAGAGTACTGTAGGTGCATCGATTCAAGAGTCTATTCTAAGAAATTAATGTGAATTTAATTACTCTGTCACCATATAGGTCTATCTATCTATCTATGGGCATGTAGGTGCAGATATTTTTAATTTAGAGGTTAGAATGTTTTTGGTTTTTTGTTTGTTTGTTTGTTTGTTTTGCCTAATACAACGCATTCTTCTTTCAGCAAATATTCATTAAGCATTTAACAGTTTGAGGAACTCTAGTTGAGCCTTAACACATAGTAGGTAATGAAATATATTTTCTAGAAAGAACAAAAACAATGAATGGCAACAAAGAATTCATATAGAATGTGAATGCTTCCTGAAAGGCACTTGTTATTTTGACAAACCTGCTTTTGCAAAGCCATGTTGACTGCAGGGACCTTGATGCCATCAACATTTTTTTCTTTATTGTAAATTAATGGGCAGAGCAGATATTTACTGTATTCCTTGGCCCCACTCCATTCCCGACTCCACTCAGAAGATAGAGTAGAATTCAGGAATGTATTGGACAGCAGGGATGAAGTAAGAGTCTGAGGTCTCTTTTGTATGTAAAACTGGATCATTAAAAATTATTCTTACATTTTGACACATTAAAATATCTTTTCCTCAAAGTGGTCAAGTCAAATAATAGAGCTTAATCAGCTAATTTAAAGAGTGCTGTTTGATGCCTGAGGTCTTTATCTCTCCTATGTATTTGTAAGCAAACATTGAGAAACTAGTACAGGAAGTTATCAACACAAGAAATATTAGCAGAGATTGGTGTTCTTAAAGCTCAGAAGAGAAGGACATTACTGGAGAACACAGTGTTCCAAGGAGAGCTGTTAAAACGGTGAGATCTGGGCTGGATCTGAAGAATGAAAAAGAGAAATGAGGTGAGCAAAGGCACTGGGGTTTGTTTGAGGGGCTGGATTGAAGTGTTCATGTTGGATAGTAGTGAAAGATAGGGAGAGAAAGAAAACTGATACAGGATTGCAGAACAGCTAAGCTAAAGAGATAGCACTTTGCCCTGCTGACAGAAAGGATTCCTTGTAACTTTGGGAGCCAGTTGTACCGAATATTTAAAGAAAGTATTTGCTGAAAATATTATTAGATGGACCTAATAAAATAATCAAAAATTACCTTTTATTTGTTTCTACTCCCACTAACAACAATAGCTAACATTGATTGAGTTCTTAATATTCCAAGTGCTGTGTTCAGTCTTCCTATCTCACTTTTCTTTATAACTACTCTATAGGCTCCACGTTTTACAGTTTAGGGAACAAACAAAAGGTTCAGTAATTTGAACAAATTATGGAAGATGACACTGGTGGAGCAAAAGTGTGATCCCAAGAATTATGACTCCAACATCCACACCTTAACCATGAAGTTAGTCTGCCTCTCCAAGCAGCCTTATAAGAAAACAGCTTCCCTTGTAGCTTACCTAAAGTGATAGGCTAAGCTGACTGGACCAACCAGAGTAGTCTGTTTTTTTCTAATGGTATATCAGACTACTTCTCTTAACCCCAATGTCACAGAAAGGACAAACATTTGAAATCATAAACATTTGAAATCATAGACTATTTATTACTTATGCAGCCTCGGACAAGTTAGTCTCTCTCTAACTATTCTTATCTGAGAAAATGAAGATAACAAGAATCCTGCTTTCATGGTTGTTGTGAGATTTCAAGAAATACATGTAAGCATTTAGAAGGGTATTAGGCACACAGTGAGCACTTAATAAGTGTCTGCAATTATCTTCATTTCTTTGGGGGAAATACAGTCAATTAGCAATACAGTTTTAAATTAGCTTCCTATGTAGTTTGGATGGAGGGAGAGAATGTGATTACTCTATCTTAGTCAGCTAGACATTTCGATTTTTCCTTACAATATCAGACTTTTGAGTTTTCAGGGATAACAATCATTATTTGCACTGTGGTAATTTTACCAAAGGAAATGAAATGCCACTTTTGGAGACCTTTCTAAGTGGCCAGATGCCCTTTCCCAAGTGATAATCACCATGTGTGACTTTTTAAACCTACTTGAAACTGTCAAAATGGTCATGATTTACATTAATAGAAAAATCAGTTCTTAATTACAAAATGATAGACACTCTTTAAAATTTAACTCAAACTACCTTTTTAGTTCATGATATTGGACTACATGTTCCTTCCATCCTCTCTGGCTCCATCAGTTGGGATATTCGACTTCACCCAAAGGTTAATTTATCTTGATCCTTTCTGCACATATTCTCTTATTCATCTCCTGGTGGTCTCTTAGAAGGTTTCCCACAATAGTTATTTCAAAATGCATCTTCATAAACTCTTAAGCTCACTTTCCATGATTATCAGGTGTTTTGGTTATTTCACATTAACTAAGAAAAAAGACAGACATCAGGTGGAAGTTTCTTTCATCTTCCTTTTTTTTTTCAAACTCTCTCTAAATAAAAATTCCAATCATCCCTTAAATATTTTTCTGTTACAAGTCTGGATATTTCAGTTCTGTTCTCCATACCAACTCTTCATATTTGCTTCCTCAGTCTCCCAGTTGTGTTTCAATCTCTTCCTCTCGATTTGATTCATGTATGATTGGCAGCAACTCTGATGTATAAGTAAAATCAGGCCAGATGGCAAGAAGGTGACAAATGAACTCTGAAATCTCAGTGGTTTGCAGAAACTAAAGTATTTCTCATTTATAAAGAGTGTTAGCAGGGGCTCTGCTCCCCATGGTCACTCAGGGACATAGACTGACCAAGACTCTAGCGCCTTGCCATGCTACCATCTCACAAATGGTTTCAGGACTTGCCAGGGCCAGGGAAGAGAGGCGTTAGAGTGCGGCTGGCACTGGTTGATATGCATGACACCAGAACACTGTAACACAGCCCCCACCCACTCATTTATTGCTGAGAAGAGCCTTTTTTAGTTTGTTGCTCTTCTGTCACCATCTTGAAGTTGTTAGTTTTGGACAAAGAAGTCTCACATTTTATCTTACACTAGGTCTCCTGAATTGTGTAATCAGTCCTAAGGATTGCACTGGAAATCATGTGACCATGAATTCTATCCAGACCCTGTTGGCTGGTTAGACTCAGGGCATGGCCTTGATTTTTGCAAGGGTAGCTGAGAAATTTAGTTTTTTATGCACTATTTTCTGGTGAACACACAGTGTGTTTTCTTCCACATGAAATTCCCTAAGCAATAACACCAATTCCATGCAAAAGTACTATGCTTAAAGTTAAATAGCATCATAAACAAACATTCCTCATACGCACAGCATGTTGAGTGATTCCCATTAGACCAGCAGGTGCTACATGATTTGGATGAACACAGAAAGATGTGGCATGCCTGCCCTCTGGAAGCTGATATTCTAGAATAGTGCATTTCATACTTTAATACAAATCTTCTAAGTAAAATGCAGATTCTGATAACAGATATGAGAAGGGGCCTGTGGTTCCGCACTTTTGTTATTACTTTCAATTGAAATGAAAAATTATATATTCATGGTGGGCAACATATTTTGATATATACGTATACATTGTGAAATGATTAATCAAGCTGGTTAATATACTCATCACTTCCCATACGTATCATTTTTTATGACGAGAACATTTAAAATCTACTCTTAGTACCAGGTGTATTGACTGACATCTGTAATCTCAGCATTTTGGGAGGCCAAGGTGGGTGGGTTCCTTGATCCCAGGAATTTGAGAGCAGCCTGGACAACATGATGAAACTCTGTCTCTACTAAAAATACAATAATAATAATAATAATAATAACTGGGCATGGTGGCATGTGCCTGTAGTTCTAGCTACTAGAGAGGCTGAGGTGGGATCACTTGAGCCCTGGAGGTCGAGGCTGCAGGGAGCCAAGATCACGCCACTGCACTCCAGCCTAGGTGACAGAGTGAAACCCTATCTCAAAAAAACAACAAAAAAAATCTACTCTTAGCAATTTTCAGCTATACAATACATTAGTATTAACTGTAGTCACCATGCTGCACAGTCAATTTCCAGAGCTTATTTCTCCTATTGAAGTGAAACTTTGATCCCTTCAGCCAACATCTCCCCACTCTCTATCTCCTTTACTCTCACCCTCAGCCCTTGGTAACCATCGGTCTATTCTCTACTTCTATGAGATCAACTTTTTAAGATTCCACATATAAGTGAGATCATACAATATGTCTTTCTATGCCTGGCTTACTTCACTTAACATAATGCCCCTCAGGCTCATATATGGGCCACAAATAACTGGATTTTTTTTTCTTTTTTTAAGGCTAAATAGTATTCCATTGTGTATATATACCACATTTTCTTTATCCATTCATCTATTGATGGACATTTAGTTTGATTCCATATTTTGGTTATTATGAATAATGCTGCAATAACATGAGAGTGCAGATATTTTTTCAACATATTGATTCTATTTCCTCTAGCTATATATACAGAAGTGGAATTGCTGGACCATATGATAGTTCTATTTTATTTTTTAAGAATAAATATTATTAAAATGTCCATTCTAGCTAGAGCAATCTATAAATTCAATGCATTCTCTATCAAAATTCAAATAACATTTTTACAGAAATAGAAAAAAATTCTAAAATTCATATGGAACCTCCCCAAAAAACAAATAGCCAAGTGAATCTTTAGCAATTCTGCATTTTTAACAAGCTCTCAGGTAATTCTGATGTTACTAGTTCATAGAACTGGACTTTAGGTAGCAAGGTTCTACATAATGCCATAAAATAAATATATATAAGGTAACAAAGCAATTATACCTTCAAAGGCATTTCTGCTGACAATTCATCCAGTTAAAAAAAAAAAGAAGAAGAAAATGTTTGTTCTTATTACTTTTAAAAAAGTGAAGCTTTTTCTGCTTAAGATGTCTATCTTTCAGCAAATCTGTTTTCCTTTTGCATTTCCAATATGCTCGCCTTCTTAATTTGAGAAGGGAAGAAAGGGCTCTTCTCATTTGCAGGTTTATTCTTGGTTTTCTTCCATAATTGGTAGTGTCAGATGATTGTGATTAACGCTTCGTTTGTGAAAACCTGCTCACCTTAGAATATGCCATTTGGCAAAATCTTTTCCTGCATCTGCTCTTCGACAATAGCCTCTTTGTGCTATTTAGCCCAATGAAAATGGCTACTGTGGGATCCCTGTAGGTGGTGTTGGCAGCAAATGGACTGAAAGGTGTGCTCATCTGGAACTGCAAGAGAGAGGACAGATATCACATTCATAGGAGGTGGCACAATTCGGAGGCTATGCAACAGCCAGGGTATTCTGAGGAATGTTTCTCTTCTTTCTCTCCCATCCCTCACTTCCCAAAGAGTTGCAGCATTACATTACCTAACTAGTTTTATGGTTTACAAAACTGAGAAAAGTCAAATAATTTGTCTCAATAGCAGGGTGTAGCATAATAGCATAAGGAAATAAAATGGAAAGAATTCTAGAAATTCTCCCAGGAAGCCTCTATTTTTAAGCAGAGAGAAGAATCTATGAACATCAAAAGCCAACAATATCTACACTCTTGTTCTGATGGCCATTTCAAAGTGCCTATTTTCCAATTGGAAATTTTAATACCCTGGCCATATGTACTTGTGTTATGCTATAAGACATTGTACAGTTTACCAAAGCATTTTAAATTATGTCATATCACTTTATAGTCAGGAAAACATTTGAAGAAGGCAGGAACCATGAGACCTTCATCATGGATGAAGAAACAGAGATGCCAAGATAGTTACTTAGCCATGGGCACAGCTCTACAAAGCAATGGTGCTGGAAATGAAGCCTAGGTATGATTCCTAATCCCAGCGTTTTTTAAGAATTAAAGTGCATGTCTAGCCTTTCATTTTTAATCTCACTTTCAGTTTATGTGTGTTACATAAGCAGCATTGTTAAATCTGTCTTGTTTAGCTTAATACATTCAAATAAGCCACTGATTTTTATTTTTCTATTTTACAAGAGGGGATATCAGAAAGAGCAAAATCTGTTTCAATTGTACTAGAAATCTCTTACAGTTATTTATTCACTTTAGAAATACTATAAATGCTATAAATTATAAAATTTATAATAGTGTGGAAATTTTTTTTTAAAGTAAGTGATTTACATGGGGTTTTGAAGGAACTTTTATTTTTTTTCCAAATTTTTTTTCACTAAATTTTTTAAAATACAGAACAATATAAAGAATACAATATCCTTATGTGTACCATGTATATTCAATAATTATTAAGATTTTGCCATAGTAGTTTTCATTATTTTTCTGTATCATTTCAAAGTAAGTTGCCAGCTCATCCCTGGGCACTATAAATTAAGGTCAAGTTTCCTATATAAAATTGTTATGGTACCTAAAATAATTAACATTTGACATTTCTTTTTATTCATATCTGAGATTCTGACTTTTAATAGGATAAATTTATATAATTCACTCATATTGCTTTTCAGCTGTCTTTTGTCATCTCTCACCTTTCTATTTGGGTCTGAATTTTATATTTATCTATTGTTATTGTTTAATTCTAATTTTTATTGTATGGTTTATGATTTCTTTTGCTTTTTGATCTTAAAAGGTAACTAAATTTGGAAGGTTGTAGCTGCATATTAAATTGTTAGCTAATTAATATACTCTACAACAATTCTTTTTGTTTGTTTGTTTGTTTTTGAGATGGAGCCTGGCTCTGTCACCCAGGCTGGAGTGCAATGGCATGATCTCAGCTCACTGCAACCTCCTCCTCCCGGGCTCACGTGATTCTCCTGCCTCAACCTCCCGAATAGCTGGGACCACAGGCACGCACCATCACGCCCAGCTAATTTTTCTATTTTGTAGTAGAGACGGGCTTCACCATTTTGGCCAGGATATTTTCAATCTCTTGACCTCATTATCCACCAGCCTCAGCCTCCCAAAGTGCTGGGATTACAGGGATGAGCCACCGTGGCCTACCTTTACAATAATTCTTAAATTAATACTTATACATATGGACATATCTAATCGGAAAGAATAACTACCAGTTCCCTTTCATATAAAATGAAGAATTATGAACAGTTTAGTTTCGCTTTCTCCAGATTTTTCTTATTCATGACTAGTTTACATGGATGCCCTAGTTTGCTTGCTCTTTCAGGGGGTGTGTGTGTGTGTGTGTGTGTGTGTAGCAATCATGCCAGTTGGATCTTTTTATTGGAAATAGCCCGTCCTCACACATATCTACCAAGTGGCATTTTTTAATGTAGCTGACAAGAGAGAAATTTTGGAAACAATGAAGACACTAATTAAAAATAGTAAAGTATGGCACATCCATACAATGGAATGTGAGGCTGAATCTACATATGGAATAGAGAGCAATGAAAATGGCAACTATGTGGATGTAACATGTATGCTAATTAGCTTGATTGTGGTGACAATTTTACAATGTATATCAAAACATTAAGTTGTACATCTTAAATATACACAATTTTATATATTGTCATACTTGAATTAAGTTGTTAAAATATACCCAAAACTCATTTCTTAATTATTTTACTACATTTACTATTATCTATACTCTTGAGGTTATTTACCTCTCTTGTATCTATATGATGGAAATACTATATAATGGTGGACTGCTGCTTTCTCTTTCTATCTCCACATTCAGCAATGTCAGATATGTAGCTTGAAATTGGCCATGGTAAGAATATTTACACCACAGGAGCCAGCAAACACTACAAATAAGGGTCTGTATATTGCTGTTGGTTTCTTGGTCTTTTGGGTCTTTATTGTTTAAACTCAATGAAGTGAAGGAAACATTAGTAATGTAGGATAAACTTTAAAATGTTTTGTAACAGTTAACTATGCAGAGCACAAAAGAGAAAATAGCCTTTTAGTATTCAGTAAAGAAGCCATTGATAAACCAGTGATATTCTGACATATGTATTTCTTGTTTCAATTTCACTATCCTCATTCACATGAATGAAAAGATCAACCCACATTCATGTTGGAATTGCACCTGGGGACTAAACTGTTAAACATTTACCAACACACCATAAACAATCTCTCAGTCATACACCATGCAGCTAAAAATTACTTTTTCTTCACACTCAGTGTGCAAGGAAATAGAAATCTGATGCAGAGTTGGGGCAGTTCCAAGATGGCCAAATAGGAACAGCTCCAGGCTACAGCTCCCAGTGTGAGCGACACAGAAGACAGATGATTTCTTCTGAGGTACCGGGTTCATCTCACTGGGGTGTGTCGGACAGTGGGTGCAGGACAGTGGGTGCAGCCCACTGAGTGAGAGCCAAAGCAAGGTGAGGCATCGACTCACCAGGGAAGCACAAGGGGTAAGGGAATTCCCTTTCCTAGCCAAGGGAAACCATGACACACAACACCTGGAAAATCAGGTTACTTCCACCCTAATAATGTGCTTTTCCAAGGGTCTTAGAAAAAGGCAGGCACACTAGGAGATTATATCCCATGCCTGGCTCAGGGGGTCCCACACCCACAGGGCCTTCTTCATTGCTAGCACAGTAGTCTGAGATCTAACTGCAAGGCAGCAGCGAGGCTGGGGAAGGGGTGCCCGCCATTGCTGAGACTTGAGTAGATAAACAAAGCAGCTGGGAAGCTCGAACTGCATGGAGCCCACCACAGCTCAAGGAGGCCTACCTACCTCTGCAGACTCCACCTCTCAGGACAGGGCATAGCCAAACAAAAGGCAGCAAAAACCTCTGCAGATTTAAATGTCCCTGTCTGACAGCTTTGAAGAGAGTAGTGGTTCTCCCAGCATGGAGTTTGAGATCTGAGAACGGACAGACTGCCTCCTCAAGTGGGTCCCAGACCCCCAAGTAGCCTAACCAGGAGACATCCCCCAGTAGGGGCAGACTGACACCACACATGGCTGGGTACCCATCTCGAGATGAAGCTTCCAGAGGAACGATCAGGCAACAACATTTGCTGTTCAGCAATATTCACTCTTCTGCAGCCTCTGCTGCTGATACCCAGGCAAACAGGGTCTGGAGTGGACCTCCAGCAAACTCCAACAGACCTGCAGCTGTGGGTCCTGAGTGTTAGAAGGAAAACTAACAAACAGAAATGACATCCACACCAAAACCACATTTGAACATCAACATCATCAAAGACCAAAATTAGAAAAAAAACACAAAGATAGGGAAAAAACAGAGCGGAAAAGCTGAAAATTCTAAAAATCGGAGAACCTCTCCCCCTCCAAAGGAATGCAGCTCCTCACCAGCAATG
>NW_012108886.1:774176-774732 GCF_000951045.1 Mandrillus leucophaeus
ACAACCTGCTCCTGAATGACTGTTGGGTAGACAACAAAATGAAGGCAGAAATAAAGATGATCTTTGAAGCCAATGGGAGCAAAGATACAACATACTAGAATCTCTGGGACACATTTAAAGCAGTGTATAGAGGGAAATAAATGCCCACAAGAGAAAGCAGGAAAGATCTAAAATGGACACCCTAACATCACAATTAAAAGAACTAGAGAAGCAAGAGCAAACACGAAATAAAAGAGGACACAAACAAACGGAAGAACATTCCATGCTCACGGATAGGAAGAATCAGTATCGTGAAAATGGGCATACTATCCAAGGTAATTTATAGATTCTATGCCATCCCCATTAAGCTACCAATTACTTTCTTTACAGAATTGGAAAAAACTACTTTAAAGTTCATATGGAACTAAAAAAGAGCCCACATTGCCAAGACAATCCTAAGACAAAAGAACAAAGCTGGAGGAAACATGCTACCTGCCTTCAAACTATACTAAAAGGCTACAGTAACCAAGACAGCATGGTACTGGTACCAAAACAGAGATATAGACCAATGGAACAG
>NW_012108886.1:779182-782414 GCF_000951045.1 Mandrillus leucophaeus
GAGTTAAAGGGTGCAGCACACCAACATGGCACATGTATACATATGTAACACACCTGCACATCATGCTCATGTACCCTACAACTTAAAGTATAAAAAAAAAGAAACCTGATGCAGAACTACTTCAAGAAGGTTACTACACAGTGACAGAGAAAAAGGTGAAAACAAAAGGACTAAGACAGTTCCTGTTAAGATACCACTGCCTGCAGTTTTTGAAACGGTGAATTCCATATTTACTGAACTTAGGCCTAGATCTAAGAGTTAGGGCTACTCCACAGAGCAGGGTGCATTTCTACTAGAAAAGTATACCTAAGAAAATACCATGTTTCCCAGCTTGTTTGAATAAACTCCATTTTTTCAGTTTCTAAAGCCATTTCATATAAACAGAGTTCTGCAAAAGCCACCAACAATGTTTGCTCCTCTTTGTTAATGTGTATTTATGCAAATGATGTCTCATTTCATCCTTTCTCCCTCATTTACCTCAATTCCATTTAACTCTGAAGAATTTAGTCTTGCTCTCACAAATCATCACAGTTCTAAAAGATCATTTAATTCAAGAAGAAATCAGATTCCACCAGGATATTTCCTACACTTCTGTAATCCACCTGGGTCAGGAGTGATAGAAAAAAATGGTTTCTAGTTGGAAGACAAGTGCTTTAATTGTCAGGTGGCAGGAGACACGACGTCAGAGTTCTTTACAGACAGTTGGAAGGCTAGTGTGGACTCAGAGCAATTTCTTGTGTTTGTCCAGTTTAATAGGTGCTTTCATGCACATCACCACATTGGGTCCTACAATGGTCCTTTGAGAATGTCAGTTCAGCAACATTTATTAAGAACCACTGAACCAGGGGTTACTCTAGAAGTTGAACACACACAATTGGATAAGACATTGCCATCATACAGAAAAGGGTGCTCCTCAGCAGTGCATTTAAAATGGCTTTGCACATGGAGGAAGTCAGGCAGCTAGAAAGCTGTTGAATAAGAACTGCCTGTGGCCCCAGAGAGCAAGCCCTATCTTGTAGATGAGCTTGTGCTGTTCCTGAGCCTGTTGGCCCTCAGATCCTTCTGTTACCCTTTTTCTGACATACTCTGTAACAAAGGGTGAGGGAGGACTGAGCCTTGAAATCTTTGCTTACCAGGCTGCCAGCTCATTAGGCTTCTTACTGGATTTGAATAACAGAGAAACTGGTACAAGACTGGGGGGTGGAGAAAAAGGAGAATCCAGAGTATTTCTCTCCTCTCTGCGTCATGAATATCTTCCCCAGCATGGCTAAATCTCTTCCGTGACTCCAGCTCACTCCAGAAAGCTCTTCCAAGGTTCACACTTCTATCAGGTGACCTTGTCTCTGTGCTCCAGGAACACCTGTTCCCTATGTCTTTCCAGCCGAGGAATGGTATTACTTTCCTGCTAGTGCTCATCTCTAGGTAACCTCACTGTGAACTGTTTGATGAGATTTCTGTGTTATTATTTAGATCCTAATATGGAGATCATCAAAATTCTAGAGCCATAGATCTCACTGTAACAATAATAAAAGTTAACAATAATAGCAGCTAACATTTTCTGAAACTCCATTAAGTGTCACATGCTATTCTGAAGACTGGAGATTCTCAGGGTAGGCATTATTGTTACTCCACTTTACAGATGAAGAGACTGCGGCACTGTATATTTATCTTATATTATCCTCAAATTTATAGTAAGTTTTATTTAGAGTTCCAGTCAAGTCTCAATTGGGCCACTGGGAAGCAAGGGAAGGGTTATTTTTCAATGTTTCTACAAAGCATTATAGAAATATCTATGTTCTCAAAAGGCCAAAATAATGGTGCCTTCTATATTAAAGAAGATAAATCAAAGGCATTCAAATCTCAGAGACCAAGCCATTGTTGTCCACGTCAGTCACCCTTTTCCACACACTGAATTGCCTTCCTGTACTAAAACTCTGAGGACCTGAGTTTTATTTTGTTAATGAAGGCAGAAATATGAAATGTATTATGTCTACATCAATTGGGATATGTAAAGAATCATAAAATAACTCACAATCTAGACTAGGAAAGGAGGGTTTCCCAGAGCAAGGTTAATAACATGCCTTCATATGCACTCACAGTACTCATATATTCTTTGGTATTGTACTAATAAAACAGGATAGTTCCCTGGCCCCCCTTGCAAGATGTGCAACAGGGGTGTGGTTTGTCTGTTTGGCTGCTGTGCACTCAAACCCCGTACAGGAGGGGTAGCATGCAAATGGGCAGGTGCAGGAACCGGGACAAGTGCTTTTGGGCTCCAGTCCCATGGTAGCGTCTAGGGGTAGGTGCCTGCGACTCCCGAAGTCTCAGTGGATATGTTACAGTGCTCTTGTAGCTCTGCCATCCACAGAAGGCTTAAGTGTTAACTAGCTCAGTGCCCTCTTGGTACCCAGGTTCCTGTCTGGCATCCAGGAAAAATCAGGTCACACGGACAAATTGAAGGATGGTGATTGCAGGGGATTTGCTGGATGGAGGTGGCTCTCAGGGGGATGGATAGGGAACCAGAAAGGGGATTGAGTAGGAAGACGATCTTCCCCTGGAGTTTGGTGGTCCCCCGGCTGATCTCCTCTCTGACCGTCCCCAGCCAAACTCCTCAACATTCAGACATTCCTTATCTTCTCTGCTTCCCTGCTGCACTGCTCTTCTGTTCCTCTGCTCTTCTGCTCATGAAGGTTTGGGGTGTATATGGGTATGGCATAGGAGGGCATTGTGGATCAAAAGGCAACATTTGGGTGTGAAAAAAAGAAATACCTGTTCCCATTTAGGGCCACAGGTTTCCAGGCTTGAGGGTGGGGCCTTTGCTGGGGAACCACCCTCTTCCACCCAATATCTCCCTGCCTCCCGTCCATATCACTAAAAGGATGGGAATTTCCCTGATAATGTCAACTGAAAAAATTGATGTCTACCCCTCCCATTCCCAAATCTTGTCTCAAGTAATGCATAGTTGCATGAAGTTAAAGAGTAATCCCACCAGGCCGGGTATGGTGGCTCACGCATGTAATCCCAGCACTTTGGGAGACCGAGGCAGGTGGATTGCCTGAGGTTAGGAGTTTGAGACCAGCCTGGCCAACATAGTGAAACCCCGTCTCTACTAAATATACAAAAAAATTAGCCAGGTGTGGTGGTGGGCACCTGTAGTCCCAGCTATTCAGGAGGCTGAGGCAGGAGAATCCCTTGAACCTGGGAGGCAGAGGTTGCAGTGAGCAGAGATCAC
>NW_012108886.1:782788-786738 GCF_000951045.1 Mandrillus leucophaeus
GAAAGAAAGAAAGAAAGAAAGAAAGAAAGAAAGAAAGAAAGAAAGAAAGAAAGAAGGGAGGGACGGAGGGAGGGAGGGAGGGAAGAAAAGTAACCCCACCAATAAAGGTGCTTACTGATAAAATCATCTTAGTTTCTCGAAGCTGAGCACAACTCTGGATGATAAGCATGCCACCAGAGTCTAGGTGTCAGAATATAAAGCATCTCAACTTTTTACCAGAGCAGTACTTTATGTTTATTACCTCTGCAAATGTGTGTGAAATATATACCACTGCCTTTTGTCAATACAATTTTCATCACCACCAAAAGCCAATTTAATAAGCTCAGTTCATCAGACCTATCCCTTTGACTACTTCCTTTCCCAAAGGGAAATATAATCCATTTTAACCATTTGGATATTTTAAAGATCCTTTTATGTGCAGTCTCAGTTCATTATGAATGGAATACATTTTATTCTTCTGTTCCATTTAGTCTGGCTACACGCTAGATTGGATTTAAGATGCAATGTCTCATTGTATTTTTAGTCAGGAAATAGTTTTCCTGAGTGCTCCTTAAACTACTTGCACTTGACATTTTCTGCCTGCAGTTGCCACATATCAAAACCCATCAGCACTCAACAGCTTTTGAAGCTAAGTGTCGAACAATGACCCAGAAGTTACGTTAGCACAAAGTGGCCCTCTGGATAAGCCACACCAAAAGATACACATTTCCCAACATGCATCATAATGTTATTCTCCACTTGATTTTGCCTGTATTGCTATAACACTGAAAGAATAATGCTGGGAACAATATGCCTTTTTTTGGTCACTGTTAATAGAAAACAAGGAGATATTATAATTTAGGATATTTGTACCATAAGCAGAAAAGACTGAAAAATGAAAAAATGTGTGCTGACTTTCTGTTGTTTATTGTTATTGTGTTTGGTTTTAAGATTATATTTATATGTGCAATCCAATTAGACATCTGACTTAAAAAGTTAACTCAGTTAAGGCAACCACTGTCATTGTCACCGGAATTATTAACTACTGTCTGTTGAGCACTTTCTACATGCTCAGCATAGTACTAAACACTTTAATGCATTATCACAGTTAATTTTTACTCCATCTCTAAAATTATTATATGCCCCATTTTACATATGCAAAAATTGAGGCTCAAAATATGTTGGTCTAGATCTCACTACTATTTAGTCCAAGAACTGAAATGAAAAACAAGGCCTTTTGCTTCCAAGCCCCAGGTTCCATACCATTATTATCTCCCTTTAATAAGTCAATATAGCAAAGTAGCTGTGTTAGTAATTGACATTGACTAGGAAGAAACCCATTAATGATTATTATAAAATTTAGGAAAACCAAAGCCTATTATATACACTTTTTAACCAAATTTACTAAGGAGGAAGTTACCTATTAATGAGAAAACAGTTTTATAGGCAACATAAATTCCATTTCTAGAGAAACTAATTTAGGTAGCACTCTTTCTTGCGATTTCTTCCTGGATAGCTGATTACACTATAGAAGCCAATTGAAACTGCCTGTTCCACCTTCTGAAAGACTCTGGACATGTGTCCCAGTAAACTTTAGTACATAGCTTATGCTATGTAAATACTGGGCCCAGATTATTTTTGTTGCCCACAACAATAGCAGTTGAGAACAGAGAGACATTTGGCTACTCCACCGGCAGATACCTCTTAAAAATACTTTGATTTCTTCTTCACTTACCCCCAAGGACCCTATTTTGTTTTATTAGACATAAGAGGATGAAAGCACTGACGTTTGGATATTGATTTAAATTCATCAAGCCATAGCAATTGTCCCCTCGGTAAAACTAAGCCTTTCAAAGTTATAATTTGCCAAGTTTTTGTCTGAAGGGAGAAATACAAAACTATCTTTGTGCTGACAAGTTCTCTCGATGGTATGAAATGATTTGTGCTGCCCTCCCTTCCTCATACAAGTAAATTAAAACACTAAAATGTAATCTAGAAAGCATTGCTGTGTCCAATAAGGATATAACATGCAGGTGGCCCCATCCAATTTGGAGAGGCCACCATGATGTGGCACTGGAGCTCACCATCCTCAACAGGAGATGTGCGTACACTGAGTTTGAAATTTACTTTGATGGATCTTTGTTTGTATACAGATCATTTATGGTCTGGGGTCTGCTGAGAAAAGATACTTATTCTAATTTCTTAGCATGCTCTTTTTCACTCCAAATAAATACTAATAGCTCTTGGCTCCTGTCTGTGAAATGCTGAGATAATTCAAAAGTGGCTAGAAAATGTCCACATGATCAAAAAATTATCTGAGAATAAGGTTAACCATAATACATCTCCTTACCCTTCTGCAGTCCATTTGAAAGCACTTGTCACAAGAGTTTATATTGCATTATCTCAAATATCCCTCTTATATCGAGATACTAGGCTATTTTTTCCATACATATAAGGACCTGTTAGGACCAGGAGAACCGGGCTTCAGCTCTCCACACTGAAAACTTGGTTAACTTGTTTGTTTATAACTTCTTTTTGATCTGATGCATTCCTTCTTGAAAGACATAAAGCCCTCATGGCTAAACCAAAATTGAGAAGTCCACTCAATACAGTGTCTTTACATCTGAACATGTAGTATTGAGAGGACTTTTCAATTTTGGTTTAGCCAAAATCTAGCCACTCACATCTACTAACACACTTCTATGTTAGTGTATGTTACCTCCAAATGCTTGTTTCCCTGCCTAGCAAGACAGAAAAAAAATGCAAACTAAATTTGAAAACTTCAACTGATTTATAATTATTTCAATACATACTTACTAGAAATAGCACGGTCTTTGGCCCTGGGAATATAATAGAGATAAACATGTTCTTTACCTCATAAAACTTACATGCTAGTAGCAAGAAAACAAACCAAAAAGAGCTCATTAATAAATACAAAATTGGCCGGACGCGGTGGCTCATGCCTATAATCCCAGAACTTTGGGAGGCCAAGGTGGGTGGATTACGAGGTCAAGAAAGTAGAAAGCTGGGCCTGTAGTCTCAGCTACTTGGGAGGCTGAGGTAGCAGAATTGTTTTAACCCAGAAGGCGGAGGTTGCAGTGAGCTGAGATCGCGCCACTGCACTCCAGCCTGGTGACAGAGTGAGACTCCATCTCTAAATAAATGAATGAATAAATGAATAAATAAATACAAAATTAACAAAGTTTGTATTTGAACATACCGTATGAGAATATACGGTATTTTGTTTTCTGATCCTGTATTAGTTTGCTTAGAATAATGGCCTCCAGCTCCATCTGTGTTGCTGCAAGGAACATAATCTTATTCTTTTTTATGGTTGCGTAGTACTCCATGGTAGATATGTATCACATTTTCTTTGTCCAGTCTACCATTGATGGGCATTTAGGTTGATTTCATGTCTTTGCTATTGTGAATAGTGCTGTCATGAACATACACGTGCATGTGTCTTTATGGTATAATGATTTTCATTCCTTTGGGTATACACCCAATAATGGGAATCCCGGGTCAAATGGTAATTCTATTTGAACTTCCTTGAGAAATCACCAAACTGCTTTCTACAATGGCTGAATTAATTTACATTCCCACCAGTGGTGAATATGCTTTTCTCCACAAAGAATTTGGACTAACAGAGAAATCAGACCTAGTAAAATAAGCAATTGCAACAAAGAGAGTTACACTTGTTTAAGGTATGTATAAGGTGACAGGGAATCACTGTGGACACCGTGGATGTCATTGTGGGGGGAAGGAATCCCATTCCTTTCCTTTCACAACTCCCAGGCTAGCCTGGGACATGTCCAAAAGACATGTCCAAAAATGCAGAGGCATTCCTGTTTCCCCACCTACAAAGACAATGGAATGTCTAAAACTAATGAAGGGACTTTCTTTTTTTTTTTTTTTTAACTTTTTTAAAAAATTATTATTATACTTTAAGTTCTAGGGTACATGTGCATAAC
>NW_012108886.1:788021-879090 GCF_000951045.1 Mandrillus leucophaeus
ATGGAAAACAGTATGGCGATTCCTCAAGGATCTAGAACTAGATGTACCATGTGATCCAGCCATCCCATTACTGGGTATATACCCAAAGGATTATGAAGGGACTTTCAACTCTTAGGAGCCAGGGTCCAAGTTGCAAATCACATAAACTTAACTATTCTATTCTCCCAGACAACTGACATGTTCAAATTTGGCTAGGGTGAGTTTTAGGAGTCCCTTGATTCTGGAACAAAACTTACTTGTAAATATCAATATTCCTGCCCACCCAGTTCAGGTCCTCAAAACTTAGAATAATTCTTGCCAAATAAGTCTTGTACCATGTACACTAAAAGAACAGCATTAAAAATAACATGAAGTATTTTTCTAATAATGCTTATTGAATGCCTACTCTGAACCTGCCATTTATGGAGAACTTACCACATATAAGGCATTGTTCTAAATGCTTTATACTATTAATTTACTAAATCCTAAATCAACCTTGTGTGTTGGTATTTATTTATATCAGCCCATTCCATAGATGAGGAAACTGATGCCTAGAGTGGTTGAATAACATCCTGAGGGCCCATAACTAATAAAAGAAGAAGCTAAGATTAGAAAAAAAGTGTGTCTGGCTTCCAAACTTCATAATATAAAGGAATAATCAGGGAAAGCGAAGTATTTGTAGGTTCTGTTTCATTCAATACACTGAGACAAGGCTACCGCTTATTGCATGAGTAAGCATTTCTGAAAAGTCATGGGGTTCAAGTGTCCTGGAGATGATAATACCAAAACCAGAATAATTTCTGTAATCGACAAATTTAGTCATGACACTTTCCTAAAAGCAATAATTAAAGTTTCTTATAAGCAATAATTAAAGTTTAATTTTAGACTTTTTTAAAACATGCACAAATAGTTTTTAAATAAGGAAATCTTATAAAATCAAAGCCATCTTTTTCCTTTCTAAGTGCAAGTAAACATGTTTTCTTGCTGTTGCTTTCTTGATTGGCTAAAAGCCCAAAGTATATTATTTCTCAGGCATAATTCCAAAGAAAGGAAGAAAATTTTCCCTACAGGGCAAATGTTTTGGAGAATGTTTCTTTTCAACTAGTGCTACAACATCCTCCCTCTCTTACTGCAAACTATAAGAGAAAAAAAAGAGGCATGAACGAATCCTGAGCCAAATATCCAGATAACTGGGGAGGTAGAGAGAAAATGAGAGTTGTCTGAGAGGACAGAATTTTATTTTATTCAAGAATAACAAAAGTAATTTTTAGTTGTGTTCAGTGCCTTAGAGTTTACAGAATATTTTCATATCTATGCACTATTTTACAAGAGACTTAAAATAGCCCTGTGGAAAAATTAGAGGAGGATTAGTCCCATTTTTTCTAATAAGAAAGTTAAAAGACATTAAATAGTTTACCCAAGACCATACCAGTTTAACATAGAACCAAAACTCAAACCTCGGTCTGGTAACCTTATTCCCTCTCCTTTACCTTGCCTGCCTCTACAGTGATGAACTTTGGCAATCTATGTTAATTAGGCTTTTTTGGTCTTTTTTTTTTTTTTTTTTTTTTTACCTTTCTGTGTCAAAGAGATGGGGGGGAAAGTATTAAAACAAAAACTATGAAAACTTTATTTGCAGTTAGAGAAAAATTACTGGCAATGGCCTGTTCAGAATTCTGTTTAAAATTAGAATTGTCAGCTTTCCAGTCCTGTCATGACAGGGAAACTGACACCACATGAACGTTCCAAAAATATATGAAAATATATTTACAGACATTGGACAACAGCACACAATTGGAAGACTCAAATTTTTTTTTGAGACAGGGTCTTACTCTGTTGCCCAGGTTGGAGTGCAGTGATGTGATCATAGCTCACTGCAGCCTCGATCTTTGAGCTCAAGCGATTCTCCCATCTCAGCCTACCAAGTACCTAGGACTACAGGCATGTGTCATCATACCTGGCTAATTTTTTTAATTTTTAGTAAAGAAGAGGTCTTGGTATGTTGCCCAGGCTGGTCTCCAACTCCTGAACTCAAGTGATGGTCATACCTCAGCTTCCCAAAGTGCTGAGATTACAGGTGCAAGCCACTGCACTCAGCCACCGTATTATTAAAGTGTCAATTTGCCCCTAAATTGATCAACACGATTTCAATTAAAAAGCCAGCAGGTTTGTTTGTATAAATAAACAAGTTGATACTAGAATTCATATGAAAAGGCAAAGAACCTATAGTATCCAAGATAATTTTGAAGACAAAGAACAAAATTGGATAATTATACTACCTCATTTCAAGAATTACTATAAAGCTATTGTTTTGTCTTATATGTGTTTATAGTTTTGCATTTTATAGTAATAAAACAATGTGGCATTAGAGTTGGTATAGATTAACTGAACATAATAGTGGGTATAGAAGAAGTCCTGCACATACAGAGTTGATTGATTCTTGACAGTGGTATCAAAATTAATTGATAGGGAAAGAATCAGCTTTTAACATGTGGTGAAAGAACAATTAGGTATCCATATGAAAAAATAGTAACCTCAACCTCCTACCACACACTGTCAAAATGGGTCATAGACCCATAGGCAATGATTTATTAGAGAAGATCAGAAAAAAAGCATTAACTATAGAAGAAAAAAATAGAAACTGATGCATTAGAGTTTTAAAAATTAAAGCAGCTCTTTTTCTAAGAGCATAAATAAGAGACTGCAAATGTAAGCCAAGAACTGGGAGAAAACATTTGCAGTATGAGTTGGGCCGTAATCCCAAAAGACACAGTCACAAACACCATAATCTCAAATGTTGAAATTCTAAAATCTCAAAATCTCTTAAGGCCTAAAATTCTAAAAATCACAAACAGGGCTATTCTGCTATTGTTGGAAGAAACATTCTGTATGTGTCTTTAGGTCTATTTGGTCTATATTGTTATCCAGGTCCACTGTTTTTCCACTGACATTTTGTATTATTATTTTTTTTCCCTTGTGTGCTTTTTTTTTTTTTTTTTTAATACTTTAAGTTCTAGGGTACATGTGCACAACGTGCAGGTTTGTTACATATGTATACTTGTGCCATGTTGGTGTGCTGCACCCATCAACTCGTCAGCACCCATCAACTCGTCATTTACATCAGGTATAACTCCCAATGCCATCCCTCCCCCCTCCCCCCTTCCCCCTCCCCATAATAGGCCCTGGTGTGTGATGTTCCCCTTCCCGTGTCCAAGTGATCTCATTGTTCAGTTCCCACCTATGAGTGAGAACATGCGGTGTTGGGTTTTCTGTTCTTGCAATAGTTTCTGAGAATGATGGTTTCCAGCTGCATCAATGCCCCTACAAAGGACACATTCATTGTTGAAAATAGGGTATTGAATTCTCCCATTATTATTGTATTGCTGATAATTTCCCTCTTTAATTACGTGAATATTTTCTTTGTACATTAAGATATTTTGATGTTGAGTACATATTTATTTACACTTGTTACATCAGCTTGATGAATTGACCATTTTATTGTTATATAATGACCTGTTTTTTCTCTTGTGACA
Organism: Mandrillus leucophaeus; assembly: GCF_000951045.1. Lineage (NCBI taxonomy): Eukaryota > Metazoa > Chordata > Mammalia > Primates > Cercopithecidae > Mandrillus > Mandrillus leucophaeus. Next base: position 791,534 of record NW_012108886.1, read on the forward strand.
GTTCTTAAAGTCAATTTTCTATGATATAATTAAAGCCACTTCTGCTCCCTTTTGGCTGCTATTTGCATAAAATATCTTTTTTCATACCTTCACTTTCAGCCTATGTGTGTCCTTAAAGCTACATGAAGTATCTTGTAGGAAGTATATTATTGGATCTTGTTTTTTAATTCATTCTGTCTTTTGATTGGAGAATGTAAACCATTTTCAATTAATTATTGATAGGCAAGGATTTACTATTGCTATTTCCTTGTTTTCTGATTGTTCTACAGTTCTTTTCTTCCTTTATTTCTCTTTTGCTATCTTCCTTTGTGACTTGATAATTTTTTATATTGATATGCTTTGATGCCTTTGTCTTTATCTTTTGTGTATCTACTGGAGGTTTTAAAAAGATTATTTTTTATAGTTTAAGTTCTGGGATACATGTGCAGAATGTGCAGGTTTGTTACATAAATATACACATGCCATGGTGGTTTGCTGCACCCATCAACCCGTCACCTACCTTAGGTATTACTCCTAATGCTATCCCTCCCCTAGGCACCCATTCCCTGACAGGCCCTGGTGTGTGATGTTCCCTTCCCTGTGTCCCTGTATTCTCATTAACTCCTACTTATGAGTGAGAATATGTGGTCTTTGGTTTTCTGTCCCTGTGCTACTTTGTTGAGAATGATGGTTTCCAGCTTCATCCACATCCCTCCAAAGGACATGAACTCATCCTTTTTATGGCTGCATAGTATTCCACGGTGTATATGTGCCACATTTTCTTTATCCAGTCTATCATTGATGGGCATTTGGGTTGGTTCCAAGCTTTTGCTATTGTGAATAGTGCTGCAATAAACATACATGTGCATGTGTCTTTATAGTAGAATGATTTATAATCCCTTTGGATTATAAATATATATATATATATACCCAGTAATGGGATTGCTGGGTCAAATGATAATTCTAGTTCTAGATCCTTAAGGAATCGCCATATAGTCTTCTAAAACAGTTGAGCTAATTTACATTCCCACCAACAGTGTAAAACTGTTCCTGTTTCTCCACATCATGTCCAGCATCTGTTGTTTCCTGACTTTTTAATGGTTGCCAATCTGACTGGCATAAGATAGTATCTAATTGTGGTTTTGATTTGCATTTCTCTAATGATCAGTGATGATGAGCTTTTTTTCATGTTTCTTGGCCACATAAATGTCTTCTTTTGAGAAGTGTCTGTTTATATCCTTCACCCACTTTTCGATGGAGTTGTTTTTTTCTTGTAAATTTATTTAAGTTCCTTGTAGATTCTCAATATTAGCCCTTTGTCAGATGGATAGATTGCAAACATTTTCTCCCATTCTGTAGGTTGCCTGTTCACTCTGAAGACAGTTTCTTTTTCTTTGCAGAAGCTCTTTAGTTTAATTAGATTCTATTGTCAATTTTGGCTTTTGTTGCCATTGCTTTTGGTGTTTTAGTCATGAAGACTTTGCCCATGCCTACGTCCTGAATGGTATTACCTAGGTTTTATTCCAGGGATTTTATGATTTTAGGTCTTACAATTAAGCCTTTAATCAATCTTGAGTTAATTTTTGTATAAGGTGTAAGGAAGGGGTCCAGTTTCAGTTTTCTGCATATGGCTAGCCAATTTTCCCAACAGCACTTATTAAATAGGGAATCCTTTCTCCATTCCTTGTTTTTGTCAGGTTTGTCAAAGATCAGATGGTTGTAGATGTGTAGCATTATTTCTGAGGCCTCTGTTCTGTTCTGGTCTATATATCTGTTTTGTTGCCAGTACCATGGTGTTTTTGTTACTGTAGCCTTGTAGTATGGTTTGAAGTCAGGTAGCGTGATGCCTCCAGCTTTGTTCTTTCTTTTTGCTTAGGATTATCTTGGCTATAAGTGGTCTTCTTTGGTTCCATATTAAATTTAAAGTAGCTTTTTCTAATTCTATGAAGAAAGTCAGTGGTCGCTTGATGGGGATAGCATTGAATCTATAAATTACTTTGGGCAGTATGGCCATTTTTATAATACTGATTCCTCCTATCCTTGACCATAGAGTGTTTGTGTCTTCTCTTATTTCCTTAAGCAGTGGTTTGTAGTTCTCCTTGAAGAGATCCTTCACGTCCCTTGTAAGTTGTATTCCTAGGTATTTTATTCTCTTTGTAGCAATTGTGAATGGGAGTTCACTCATGGTTTGGCTCTCTGTCTACTATTGATGTATAGGAATGCTTGTGATTTTTGCACATTGATTTTGTATCCTGAGACTGCTGAAGTTGCTTGTCCACTTAAGGAGATTTTGGGCTTAGATGATAGGGCTTTCTAAATATACAATCATGTCATCTGCAAACACAGACAATTTGACTTCCTCTCTTCCTATTTGAATAACATTATTTCCTTCTCTTGCCTCATTGCCTTGGCCAGAACTTCCAATACTATGTTGAACAGGAGTGGTGAGAAAAAGCATTCTTGTCTTGTGCCAGTTTTCAAAGGGAATGCTTCCAGTTTCTGCCCATTCAGTATGATATTGGCTGTGGGTTTGTCATAAATAGCTCTTATTATATTGGGATACATTCCATTAATACATAGTTTATTGAGAGTTTTTAGTATGAAGGGGTGTTGAATTTTATCAAAGGCCTTTTCTGCATCTATTGAGATAATCATGTGGCTTTTGTCATTGGTTCTGTTTATATGATGGATTATGTTTATTGATTGTGTATGTTGAACCAGCCTTGCATCACAGGAATGAAGCCCACTTGATCATGGTGGATAAGTTTTTTGATGTGCTGCTGGATTCAGTTTGCCAATATTTTATTGAGGATTTTTGAATTGATGTTCATCATGGATACTGGCCTGAAATTTCCTTTTTTTTGTTGTATCTCTGCCAGGTTTTGGTATCAGGATGATGTTGGCCTCATAAAATGAGTTAGGGAGGAGTTTCTCTTTTTCTATTGTTTGAAAGAGTTTCAGAATGAATGGTACCAGCTCCTCTTTGTACCTCCAGTAGAATTCGGCTGTGAATCTGTCTGGTTCTGAGCTATATTTGGTTGGTAGACTATTAATTACTGCCTCAATTTCAGAACTTGTTATTGGTCTGTTCAGGGATTTGACTTCTTCCTGGTTTAGTCTTGGGAGAGTGTATGCCTCCAGGAATTTATCCATTTCTTCAAGATTTTCTAGTTTATTTGCGTAGAGATGTTTAAAATATTTTCTGATGGTAGTTTGTATTTCTGTGAAATCAGCGGTCCTTTCCCTTTTCATTTTTTGTCAATTTGATTCTTCTCTCTTTTCTTCTTTATTAGGCTGGCTAGTTGTCTATCTATTTTGTTAATCTTTTCAAAAAAACAGCTCCTGGATTCATTGATTTTTTTTGAAAAGTTTTTCATGTCTCTATCTCCTTCAGTTCTGCTCTGATCTTAGTTATTTCTTGTCTTCTGCTAGCTTATGAATTTGTTTGCTCTTGCTTCTCTAGTTCTTTTAATTGTGATGTTATGATGTCGATTTTAGATCTTTCCCACTTTCTCCTGTGGGCATTTAGTGCTATAAATTTCCCTCTAAACACTGCTTTAGCTTTGTCCCAGAGATTCTGGTATGTTGTTATTTTGTTCTTATGGGTTTCAAAGAGCTTATTTATTTCTGCCTTAATTTTGTTATTTACCCAGTAGTCATTCAGGACCAGGTTGTTCAGTGTCTAAGTATCTGTGCACTTTTGAATGACTTTCTTAATCCTGAGTTCTAATTTGATTGCACTGTGGTCTAAGAGACTGTTTGTTATGACTTCTGTTATTTTGCATTTGCTGAGGAGTGTTTTACTTCCAATTACATGGTCAATTTTACAATAAGTGTGATGTGGTGCTGAGAAAAATGTATATTCTGTTGATTTGGGGTGCAGAGTTCTGTAGATGTCTATTAGGTCCACTTGGTCCAGAGCTGAGTTCCAGTCCTGAATATCCTTGTAAATTTTCTGTCTCATTGATCTGTCTGCTATTTACAGTGGGATGTTAAAGTCTCCCACTATTATTGTGTGGGAGTCTAAGTCTCTTTGTAAGTCTCTAAGGACTTGCTTTATGAATCTAGGTGCTCCTGTATTGGGTGCATATATATTTAGTATAGTTAGCTCTTCTTGTTGCATTGATCCCTTTACGATTATGTAATGCCCTTCTTTGTCTTTTTTTATGTTTGTTGGTTTAAAGTCTGTTTTATCAGAGACTAGGATTGGAACACCCTCCTGTTTTTTGTTTTTCATTTGCTTGGTAAGTCTTCCTCCATCCCTTTATTTTGAGCCTATGTGTGTCTTTGCATGTGAGATGGGTCTCCTGAATACAGCACACTGATGGGTCTTGACTCTTAATCCAATTTGCCAGTTTGTGTCTTTTAATTGGGGCACTTAACCTGTTTACATTTAAGGTTAATATTGTTATGTGTGAATTTGATCCTGTCGTTATGATGCTAGCTGGTTATTTTGCCCCTTAGTTTATGCAGTTTCTTCATAGTGTCAATGGTCTTTACAATTTAGTATGTTTTTGCAATGGCTGCAACTGGTTTTTCTTTTCCATATTTAGTGCTTCCTTCAGGGGCTCTTTTAGGGTAGGTCTGGTGGTGACAAAATCTCTCAGCATTTGCTTGTCTGTAAAGGATTTTACTTCTGTTTCACTTATGAAGCTTAGTTTGGCTAGATATGAAATTCTTGGTTGAAAATTCTTTTCTTTGAGAATGTTGAAATTGGCCCCCACTCTATTCTGGCTTACAGGGTTTCTGCAGGAAGATCTGCTGCTATTCTGATTGGCTTCTCTTTGTGGGTAACCTTGCCTTTCTCTCTGGCTTGCCTTAACATTTTTTCCTTCATTTCAACCTTAGTGAATCTGATGATTATGTGTCTTGGGGTTGCTCTTCTCAAGGAATATCTTTGTGGTGTTCTGTGTATTTCCTGAATTTGAATGTTGGTCTGTCTGGCTAGGTTGGGAAAGTTCTCTTGGATAATATGCTGAAGAGCATTTTCCAAATTGTTTCCATTCTTCCTGTCACTTTCAGGTACACCAATCAAACGTTAGTTTGGTCTTTTCCCATAGTCCCATATTTCCAGGAGGTTTTGTTCATTCTTTTTCATTCTTTTTTCTCTAATCTTGTCTTCACACTTTATTTCATTAAGTTGATCTTCAATCTCTGATATCTTTTCTTCTGCTTGATTGATTCGGCTATTTATACTTGTGTATGCTTCACAAACTTCTTGTGCTATGTTATTCAGCTACATCAGGTCATTTATGTTCTTCTCTAAACTGGTTATTCTAGTTAGCAATTCTAACTTTTTGCAAGGCTCTTAGCTTACTTGCATTGGGTTAGAACATGCTTTTTTAGCTCAGAGATGTTTGTTATTACCCACATTCTGAAGCCTACTTCTGCCAATTCATCAAACTCATTCTCCATCCAGTTTTGTTCCCTTGCTGGCAAGGAGTTGTAATCCTTTGAAGGAGAAGAGTCAATCTGGTTTTGGCATTTTCAGCCTTTTTGCACTGGTTTATCCTCATCTTCATGGATTTATCTACCTTTGGTCTTTGATGTTGGTGATCTTCAGATGAGATTTTTGTATGGATATCCTTTTTGTTGATTTGATGCTATTCCTTTCTGTTTGTTAGTTTTCCTTCTAACAGTCAAGCCCCATCTGCTGCAGGTCTGCTGGAGTTTGCTGGAGGTCCACTTCAGACACTGTTTGCCTGAGTATCACCAGGAGAGGCTGTAGAACAGCAAAGATTGCTGCCTGTTTCTTCCTCTCGAAACTTCATCCCAGAGGGGCACCTGCCAGATGCCAGCTGGAGCTCTCCTGTATGAGGTATCTGTCAACTCCTGCTGGGAGGTGTCTCCCAGTCAGGAGGCATGGAGGTCAGGGACTTATTTGAGGAGGCAGTCTGTCCCTTAGCAGAGCATGAGTGCTATGCTGGGAGATCCACTGCTCTCTTCAGAGCCAGCAGGCAGGAATGTTTAAGTTTGCTGAAGCTGTGCCCACAGCTACCCCCTCCCCCAGGTGCTCTGTCCCTGAGAGATGGGAGTTTTATCTGTAAGCCCCTGACTGGGGCTGTTGCCTTTCTTTCAGAGATTCCCTGCCAAGAGAGGAGGAATCTAGAGAGGCCATCTGGCTACAACAGCTTTGCCAACCTGCAGTGGGCTCCTCCCCATTCAAACTTCCCAGTGGTTTTGTTTACACTGAGAGGGGAAAACCGCCTACTCAAGCCTCAGTAATGGTGGACAACACTTTTCCCACCAAGCTCAAGCATCCCAGGTCTACTTCAGACTTCTTTGCTAGCAGCGAGAATTTCAAGTCAGTGGATCTTAGCTTGTTGATCTCCATGGTGTTGGGATCCACTGAGCTAGACCACTTGGCTCCCTGGCTTCAGTCCCCTTTTTAGGAGAGTGATCAGTTCTGTCTCGCTGATGTTCCAGGTGCCCCTGGAGTATTAAAAAAAAACCAAAAAACTCCTGCAGCTAGCTCAGTGTCTGCCCAAACGGCTTCCCAGTTTTGTACTTGAAACCCAGGGCCCTGGTGGTATAGGCATCCAAGGGAATCTCCTGGTCTAAGGGTTGCAAGCACCATGGGAAAAGTGTAGTATCTGGGCTGGAATGCACCCTTCCTCATAGCACAGTCCTTCATGACTTCCCTTGGCTAGGGGAGGGAGTTCCCCAACCCCTTATGCTTCCTGGGTGAACCAACACCCTACCCTGCTTCGGCTCACCCTCTATGGGCTGCATCCACTATCTAACCAGTACCAATGAGAAGAGCTGGGCACCTCAGTTGGAAATGCAGAAATCACCCACTTCCGTGTTGATCTTGCTGGGAGCTGCAGACAGGAGCTGTTCCTATTTGACCATCTTACCAGCTACTAAAAAATTATTTTTTGGTTACCGTGAGGCTTACATAAAACATATATATATATATCTGTTTTAAGTAGAAAATAAGCTTCTTTTTCATCAGATAAAACACTCTACACTTTTAATTCTCCCCCTCCCAAACATTTTGTTATTAATGTCACAATTTACATCTATTTATACTGTGTATCAATATATTATTGTTGCTATAGTCTTTTAAAAATACATTTGTCTTTTAACTTGTATACTATAGTTAAAAGTGGTTTACACACCATCCTTGCAATATCATTACACAATTACAATATCCTGATGATTATTCTGAGTATGACTATATATTTCTAGCAGTGAACTTAATACTCCCATAGGTTTTTACAATAATTAGCATCTTTTATTACAACTTGAAGAACTTCCTCAGCATTTTTTGTAAGGAAGGTCTAGTGATGTCAAACTTCCTCAGCATTTCTTTTTGAGGAAATCTTTATCTTTCCTCCATTTCTGAAGAACAGCTTTGTCAAGCATAGTATTCTTGTTTGTCAGGTTTTTTTTTACCACCTTGGTTATATCAGTTCATTCTTTATTGGAGTGCAGTTTCTACTAAGAAATATGCTGATAATGTCATAAAAATGTCTTCATGTGTCATAAGTTGCTTTACTCTTCCTGCTTTCAAAATTCTCTTTGTCTTTTGAAATTTTGGTTATAATGTATCTTGGTGTTATGTTCGTGGGTTGGGGACTTTTGAGCTATGTAAACCTGGACATTCTATCCTTCCCAATATTTGTGAAGAGTTTGTCTATTATTTTTTAAATAAGCTTTTATCTCCTTTATCTTTCTTTCTTATACCATGAGTATCTAATTGTGTATCGATCCACATGATGGTGCCCTATAAATTCCATGAATTTTCTTCACTTTCCTTCATTCTTTTCTTTTTTCTCCTCTCACTGAATAATTTCAAATGACTTATTTTTGAGTTAACAGATTTTTTTCTTTCCTCTGCTTGAGTCTGATGTTGAAGCTTTCTCTTACATTTTTATGTCACTCATTGCATTATTCAGTTTCTTCTGTTTAGTTCTTTTTAATCATTTATATCTCTTTAACTTCTAATTTTTTTATGTATTGTTTTTCCTGGTATTATTGAGTTGTCTAGTTGTGTTCTCTTTCAGCTGATTGTTTATTTAAAATAATTATTTTGAAAGTCTTTGTCAGGCACTTCATAGATCTCCATTCCTTTAATGTCAGTTACTAAAAAAGTATTGTGTTTATCAGTTACTGAAAACTTATTTCCTTGAAACAGAAAAATTCAAAAATGTGAAAATTCAACAACACATTCTTGAATGACTATTTGAGTCATAGAAGAAACAAAAAGGGAAAAATTTAAAAATACCTTGAGACAAACATAAATGGAGACCCAACTACCAAAACCTATGGGATATAGCAAAAGCAGTTCTAAGAGGCAAGTTTAAACCAACCAATGCCTATGTAAGGAAGAAAAAGCTCAAATAACCTAGTATAACACCTTAAGAAACTAAAAAAGAATAACAAACTAAGCTAAAAAGAAGCAGAATGAAGAAAATAGTAAAGATTAGAGCAGAAATAAATGACATTAAGACAAAACACAATAGAAAAGATCAACAAAACTGAGATGGTTTTTGAAACGGTAGGCAATATTGTCAAACCTCTAGCTAGACTAACCAAGAAAAAAAGAAGACACCTCCACACACACAAACCAACCAATTTTTCAGCAAACACCAGCTGGGTGTCCTGTAATAATTAAATTCAATTCTGACACTATCTACCTGAAGATAGTGTCAGATCCTACAGGTTAAGGACTCAATCCCACTAGACTTCCCCTACTTCAGATTCCATTCACAAGTTTCAGGTTATAACTTGTGCTTCTGACCTACCAGCTATAAATTGTGGTTCCCAAGACTTGCTCCTTAGGTCCATTTGATTTGCTAGAGTGGCTCATAGAAGTCAGGTAAACACATTCAATAGCTTATTATAAAGGCTACTTCAAAGGATACAGATGAACAGCCAGAGGGAATAGATGCATGGAGTATGTGTGTGTGTGCGTGTGTGTGTGTGTGTGTGTGTGTGTGTGTAATGGCAAGGTCTGGAAGGGTATCAAGCACACGAGCTTCTGTCCCTATGAAGTTAAGATGTGCCACCCTCCCAACACATGGATGTGTTCTTGTTCACCAACATGGAAGCTTCTAAAATCCTGTCCTCATATAGTATACACAAATCAAAATATTATACACTTTAGATTTATTTAATTTTATTTGTCAATTATATCTCAATAAGACTGGAGGAAAATAAAATGTAATTTATTCTTCAAAAAGGGAGAACATCTGTTTCAAAAATAAATAAAACGTATATAATTATTCCTTTTATTCAAAATTTTACATTGAAATCTGAAGTAACATATTAAAAAATAGTGACAAATATGAAGAACATGCTGCAGTCAGTCTGTTTTACTCTCTGTTGATGCTACTTCACTCTTTCATATTAGCGTACCCCATTAGACACCACTGTTGTGGATGACCTTAGTATCCTTGTTTCAGGCACAGATACACTCTTATTTGCTTCCTGGATGTAATGTTTGCATCTCTGACTTGCAGTGTGTGCACTTGGACCATCTTGCAACATACTTCCTTGTAGGTACTTGTAGAGATATTATATTTTTATTGACCTTGTGAAATGAAACATTTTTAAAAAAAAATAAATCACACTTCTGCATGCACACACAATCACATGCACATAGATGCATGCAAGTTCATTAGACATATGATCTATTGGTTTTTATACTCCTGTGACCCATTTCTGACAAATTACTGTTTTACCTATTAGGAAGTTAATAACATTTGACATAAGCTTGAAGTAAATTTGCCTGAGAAACTTTGATATTTAATATGGCATCACCTGTCATAGGTAGATATATTTTTTTAAAGATCTTGCCCTATATATATTGAGTAAACAGTTGCTACCACTTTTTGAGTCTTTATTCTGTGACAGTTACAATTCCTACCACATGCTATTTGATTTTCAATCATAGTAAGAATTATTCTCAAAATAGTTGAAACACTAGCCCAACATCACACAGCAATTAATCCATGGTTATGGGATTTTAACTGACACTTGTCTGGCTCCAATACCTACATACTATTCTCTATGCCATTGTGTTCATCTTTTAATGGCAGTATATGTGAATCAAGGTGTTGATGTAAATAATCAACTAAATCAAGCCTTACTGCGTGGAATTGAAGTAGATACTAATTTTAGTCATAATTACCTACATATTTCAAGTGAGTGGTTCATATTATTAAAATAGTCCAATTTTTATAAGGTTTTAAACAGGTTGGATTATAGCTGCTCATTATCTCCTAAAATGTGTATGGAGTAGAAGAGGCAATTTAAAGTGAACTACAGAACTTAAGAATTGACTAGCAGACTGGAGGCAAGATGGCTGACTAGATGCAGCCAGTACATGCCTCTGACACATAGCCAAATCAAAGTAGTAAGTAGATATTCACACTGCAAGGAAATTTTCTAAGAGAGAACAGTGGGATTCAACAGAGAAGTGACAGCACTGAAAGTAAGTAAGGAAAGAGAAGTGAGACAGCTTGCTCAGCCAGGATTGGCTGGGAGCTTGGAGAGGCTTCCAGCCATGAGAAAAGGGTAAGAGAGGAATCTCTAGGGCTTCACATTCCCACCATGGTTTTTTATAATCTTAGCTATGAGAGAACCCCTTGACCCACACAAGCCTCAAGACTAACATATGAAGCTGCCTAGAGGTTGCACAGAGACATTGCTCCAGATACGGAACTAACACACAGCCCCACAGGTATCTGAGCCCAGAGCAGCTGCATCTTAGTGGCATTCCAAGAGCCTAGTCTACAAATATGTGTCTTCTGCCCTGGGCCTGGAATGACATTGTTCCTGTAGGGCCAAGAAGGAAGATAAGAAGCTGGGCATTCCCAAGCACTCTAAGAAAAAAAATCCCACTGCTGCCAATGTAGGTTCTATGGGACCAAAGCACAAGAAAACTGCACTTCCCACAACTATCTGCTCATGCTGCTCCAGCTGAGAGGGGTTTTACCCTACCCAAAGGCAAGCCCTCAACTGGCACCATTCTGAGAGCCTAGCCTCCAAAGATCTCTATGCTGCCCCAAGGCATGGCTAAAACTGTTGCTGTTGCCACAGGGTCATAAAGGAAGAGATGAGGCTAGACACTCCCACATATGCAAGGACAAATCTTACTGCTGCTGCTGCTGTGTACTGCTCTGAGACCACAGTGTGAGCAAACTTCACTCCCCACAACTACCTGCCTATGTTGATCTAGCTGAGAGGAGCTCACACCTGAGCATTCCACCAGTGACCTTGGGACCACTCCACCTCTTCCTACAACAGCCAGCACGTGAATGCGCTACTAAGGGGCCTGAGGACAAGTTTATCAGCCTAGTCCCATCCCCCAAATACTCAAGCATCCAACCCATGAACCTAAAATTACTCAGCTAAGTCTACCACCATTGGCACCTGATCCCTCCTGTTGTGGTCTGAGGTCTGGCTGACTCAACCTGCCACTACCACCACAGCTAAAACCCATAAGCACTGGCCTGCCCAACCTGTCATAGTCACCACCAACATAGCATGGACTGCATGGGTTCCAGTAGGTTGTGCCAAGACTCCCACTGCCATCACCCACATCATACCAGCTGCCCAGTGGCTCAAGGACATGTCCACATGCCCAGCCCACCACTGCCATGACCAGGACCCATGCAAGCCACCTGAAGGCCTAGGAATCAGGCTTTCAGGCTGGGCGTAGTGGCTCATGCCTGTAATCCCAGCACTTTGGGAGGCTGTGGTGGGCAGATCACTTGAGCCCAGGAGTTCAAGATCAGTCTAAACAACATGGTGAAACCCCATCTCTACAAAACTTACAAAAATTAGCTGGGTGTGGTGGCATGTGCCTGTATTCCAGCTACCCAGGAGGCAGAGGTAGGAGGATCACTTGAGCCTGGGATGCAGATGACGCAGTGAGCTTTCATCATTGCACTCCAGCCTGGGTGACAGAATGAGACCCTGCCTAAATATATATATATATATATCCTTCCTATATCTACTCACACCGGTGCCAGTGTAAGCTGGGGCCCAAGAACAGGCATGCTGTGTCTAACACTGCCACCACTAGGGCTCAAAGACTGGCCTACCAGCATCCTAGTCCCCAGCAAAACTTCATCACAGCCTCCCCTAATAACAGCATCCTAAATCACAAAGGAAATCACAGGTAACACTGAGGCTGCTGACAGCTAAAGAAATCATACAGAGATCACATTACTGCAGGCAGCTAAAATCAAAACAAAAGCACCCTACCTAACCAACAATATATATACATCTTCAGGGAAAAGTACTCCACTATGAAAAGAAATCCAAAAAATTGGAAGAAGTGACTGTTATACCAGATGTGGAAATATCAGTATAAGGACACAGAAAACTAGAAAAGGCAAAAAAAAATGACATCCCCAGAGAAATACAATAATTCTCTAGCAATAGATCTCAATCAAAAAGAAATTTTTGAAATGTCAGATTAATACTTCAAAATATTAATTTTAAAGAAGCTTGGTGAGATACAAGAGAATTCTGAAAAAAAAAATACAAAAAAGTCAGAAAAACAATTCAGTACATGAATGAGAAATTTACTAAAGAGATGGATTTTTTTTCTGTAATATCAGCTACTCAGGAGGCTGAGGGATGAGAATTGCCTGAACCTAGATTGCAGTGAGCTAAGATTGAGCCACTGCACTCCAACCTGGGCAACAGAATGAGACTCCATCTCAAAAAAGAGAGAGAGAGAGATTTTTTAAAACAACCAGGTAGAAATTCTGGCACTGGATAATTCATTGAGGGAAGTGCAAAATAAATGTAAAGGCTTCAACAATACATAAAATCAAGCTAAGAAAGAACTTGAAGACAGCTTTTTTGAAAAACACAATTTAGACAAATTTTTAGAAAAAAAAAAGAATGAGCAAAGCATTTGTGACATTTGGGACAACATAATGCAACCAAATATTTGAATTATCAGTATTGCTGTGGTCAAAGAGAAAATGAAAAGATTAGAACATTTATTTAACAAATTATTTGATAAAAATTTCCCAAGTCTAGCAAGAGATTTAGACTTTTCCATACAGGAGGCTCAGCAATCCCCACGCAGATAAAATGCCAAAAGATCTTCTCTACAGCACATTGTAGTCAGACTCTCTAAGGTCAAAGATAAAGAGTGAATCCTAAAAACAGCAAGAGAAAAGTGTCTAGTCACCTACAAAGGAAATTCCATTCTGATTAATAGCAGATTTCTCAGCAGAAACCTTATAAGCCTGAAGAGAATGAGATAATATATTCAAAGTGCTGAAAGAATAAACCATCAGCCAAGAATACTACATTCAGCAAAATTATCCTTCATAAATGCAGAAGAAATAGTCTTTCAAGATAGACACATCTTAAGGAAATTCACTACCACTAGATCTTCCCGACAAGAAATGTTCAAAAGAGACCTAAGCCTAGAAGCAAAAGGATGACATTTACTATCATGAAAACACATGAAAATGTAACACTCTGGTGAAGCAATCACACAAAGGAAGAAGAGAATTGATTCAAATGATAACACTACAGAAATCCACCAAACCACAGTTATAAACAAGAGAAAGGAGAGAAACAAAGAATATATGAAACAACCAGTAAACAATTAAAAATGTAACAAAACACAGTCTCATATGTCAATAATAATCTTGAATGTAAATAGATTAAATTAGCCACTGAATATATATAAAACGTGGTTGGATAAATTTTTTAAAAACAAGATTTAGCTATATGCTGCTTACAAGAAACTTATTTTATCAGTAAAGATACATATAGACTGAAAGTAAAGAAACAGAAAAAGATATTCCATGCAAATGAATACCAAAGGTGAGCAAGAGTAGCTATATTTGTATCAGATAAAACCAACTTTAAGTCAAAAACAGTAGAAAAAGACAAAGAAAGTACTATAATGATAAAGGGATCAATCCAGAAAAAGAATAAAACAATTTTTAATATATATGCATCCAACACTAGAATACCCAGATTTATAAAACAAATATTAATATATTTAAAGCACTAGATAGACTGCAATACAATCATAGTGGGGGATTTTAACAGCCTACTTTCAACGTTAGACAGATCATCTAGACAAAAAATTAATAAAGAAATGTTGGAATTAAACTGTAATTCAGACCAAATGAACTTACAAGACATATACAGAACATTCTATCCAATGACTGCAGAGTATATATTCTTTTTATTGGCACATTGAACGTTCTCCAAGATAGACCACTTGTTATAGGCCACAAAACAAGTCTCAACGAATTTTTAAAAACCAATATTACATCAAGTATTTTCTCAGAACACAATGGAATAAAGCTATAAATCAATACCAGGAGGAATTTTATGAGACTGTATACATAATGTAAAATGTTCTTACCCATACAGAGTCCTACTTGTAGTGCATGAGAGTGATGCTCCTGCCGAGTATTACCATGTTCTCAAAATCTATGCCAGTTAAATAGTTACAAATAGTACTTCATCGTTGTTCTCCAATATGCAAGTTTTCTTACTGATAATATTTAACATGTTTTCATATTTATTAAGCACTTATACTTCCTCCTTAGTGAATTGCCTGTTGGTCCTTATTTCATTCTTTTTCTATTGGGATGAATAATCATTACCTTTTACTGATTTTTAAGAATTCTTGATAATGAGGATTTACCTGTGCTGTGCAATTCCAAATCTCATTCTCAAGTTAGAGTCTCCTTTTAAACTTCATATTGGACTTTTTATACAAAAATTGTTTATTTTTAACTGATGAAAACTATCGAAATTTTACATGTGGTTTCTGCCTATGATGTTACTTCAAATTTAAACAAATACTCACCAATATTTTACTCCAGCACTTTTCTGTTTTGTTTTGATATTTAAATTTTTACTTATCCATCTGGAATTAATTCCACTTTCAGGTATAAGCAAAGAAATATCAGTCTTTGTATTTCAAAATGTACTTATTCCATTCTCACTAAGCCCTGGAGATATAAAGGGGAATAGGACAGCCCCTCTCTTCAAGCTCAAGGAAGTAGATAAAGACATGCTCTTGTCTTTCTGTTTGCTAGTCTACTGATTCATGACCACAGACTCATTTATTGAGGCACCTGATGCCTTGACACAAGAGACTCCAAACTGACCTATAATTGGAATCAAACTCTTGAAGCCCACAAACTCAAAATGTTCCTCCCTCTCTAGAAATCCTGCAAGAATAATGAACAAGCTGAGAATAAACTCAGGATGGCAGAAAGACGGAAAATTCTGTGCTCCCACAGCAAGTCTTTCTCATCATCTTAACTTATAATATCCAAGTAAAAGAAAACACTCTATAGTTGGCATTGCTTACTTCCAAGCTAATAATAACCTTTTCATTTCAGCATCACATGTAAACAGATTGCAATATCTACAAGTGAAGTGCTTTGAAGGAAAAAAACACATTAACATAATCTGAAAATAATTGCTGAATGCTGGGCTATTAGAGTATTTGACTTGTGAAACTTCAAGATTGATGCAGCTGCAAAATTGCAACCACCACCACCCTGCACCGCCCCAACCCCACCCCACACATACACATACATGTACACATTTAGCCATTTTACACACTTCTCACTTGCATCACAAATACACTGTGGGGGCAGGCATTTTTATCCGAACTTTCAGATACATAAACTGAGTCTCAGCCACAAATGAGCATTATGGCAAATTGCAGAATAGCTAAGAGTCTGCTCGTCCTAGGCTTGTGTAAACAGTGACAAAACAGAGAAAGTTAAAGATCGTTTCTCTAAAAGTTCTCACTCTAGTCTCCGTTCTGTTTCTCACCAGTCTGTGACCTAGGGCAAATTACTCAGGCTCTGAAATTCTGTTTATTCATCTGTGAAGCAAAGGGATTGAGTTAGGTATTCTTAAAGTATCCCCAGCACTAACATTCTATGAGTTAATTTTACAGTGTTAATATTAATAATTCCTCTAAATATAAAAACTCAGGATTCCACAAAAGACTCAGAGAAAGTAAAGCTCACATTTGAATTGCAAACAGTCAGCATTTGGTGATCTTAATCTCATATCTATTTGGTTGCTAAGATGTGTAAGATTGACAGCACTGATAGCTTCTTCTCAAGAGACAGTTTGAGGAGCAGGTTCACTAACATTGCCCATTGCATTAGCAACATCATTTAAGGAAAATACTATCCCTTCTCCTATTCTTGGCCCAAGATAATGCACTAAATTGTTTTAGAATGGGAAAGGAATTATTGACTAAAGATAGCCTAACAGGCCTGTTCCATTTTAGGGGCTTTAAAACTAATAGCAGCTAAGAATAAGATTTAGAAGGGCTATAATTGCAAAATGAGCATCAGAAACCTGGATCTCTTCCTAGAGCCCAGCTATTTCTACACTGTCAGAGTAAATTATTGACAAAACCATCTGGTCCTTTTCAAGAGAACACTATACTCTCAATTCTGGACAGGTGATATGTTTTAGTCTGTCAAGGGAGAAAGAAGCTGATTTTAGCCTCAAAGCATTGATAATTCCTCTGGACTTGCACTTCCTATGTGTGAACTTTGCTTATCTTTACATGCCAGAAAGGAAGAACATCCATTTTAGGCCTAACAGAGATGAAATTAAAAGCAAACAAATTAATTGTGAGCATCCTAGACTATGGTCTTAAACACTGCTTGATCTGGATAAAGTAATATGTCTACATTCTTTGAAGTGGATATGATCAGTGTTCCCCCTTCATCTGATTTTAGAGTGTTAAAGCTTCTATGTATGTATCAGAAGGGGAAATAGCCAGTCCTGTGGGGAAAAGAGAAGTTTTCCTTCTTCTCCTTTTTAAACAACAGATCTCCCTGGGTAGACATGGGGTAAGACTACAAAGTTCTATATATAAGAAACTTCTGCTCAGAAGGTCAGTGCTTGTTTATTTCTGCTCAGCTAATATCGCCCAATGGTGGCGAAGCTAGATCTGTGTCTATGGCCAAGCCTGGCCTTCAAGCTGCCACTTCAATTTAGGAAGCTGAGTTGGAAAAAATAAAAATGGTACTGCCATATGATCTTTTATTCCCACCTCTTTGAAAGCTTTGTAGTGAGGAAATGAGCCTCAAGGAGAATACGTCTTTCCAGTTCACTCACATTAGTAGTCATCTCGAGTGCAGCATTTATATGGCCTTTCAGAGACTATTCTTGAAAATTGCTGTTTCCTCAAAAATAGGGCAGATACTATCAACTTGGGCTTCCTCTTTGGATTTTATTCAAATTTCACTGTATCTCACAAAGATTCTGGAGTTTTAATAAGGGTTTGTGGTGGCTATTTTATTATCCATGGAGTTTTCTTTTTTCTATTTTTAGCTATTTGTGCTACAGTTTTTGAGTTTTGGAGTTTCAGAGCAGTGAGTTGGTTGAGGGTTCATTCTTTCCTGCCTCTTACTAGCAGTTTTTACCCCCTTTGAGTAAATAATACCACCTCTGTTTGAAAGGATTCTAGAAAATATTCTATATGATAAGATGTCAATAATAGGGGTAACTATTTGTTGGGATACATTGAAACTCTCTGCACTCTCTTCAGTATTTTTGAAAATCTAAAATTTCTAAAACTGAAAGTCTATTTTTCAAAAAGACAAAGTTTACTCCTAGCAGAACTATTGAGGGAAAGACGCTTTACTATTTTGATTGAAATGGTTCCCATGTTTTAGGTCAGAGTCACTGTGTATTTTTAGCAGAAAAAAAAAAAGAACCTGAACAGGCAGGCAGTAACATCTTCTAAAGAACAAGGTCTTAGAACATTAAGAGGCAGTAAATAGGCAATTTATCCCGAGGTCCTCTATGTCAGCAAGGAATCCATGATCAGTTAAACACATCAGAAAAGTTAAGTGGCAACAAACAAGAGAAATAAAAACATTGTCAATAATGATAAACAGATTAGTGAATGTGACTGAAATCTTCCCATCACATTTTGCCATTGCCCTACTATTTCCCTTATGCAGAAGCCCATCAAAACATAATCAGTGAGTCTAAGAATAAAACCACAATATTCGCCTCTAACTCTGGACTCTTCCTTTGTTCCCAGTCTGAGAGAATAGAATCATGACCAATCCAAGTAGCAAGCAAGGAATTTTGGAGCCAACCTTATAGTCCCTTTTTCTATGCTATAACCAAATCTGTCCATTTACCTCTTAAATATAATGATCAAATCCTTCAATTTCTCCCACCCCCAGTAGCATTACAGTCATCAACAACAGATCCATTCTATACCTAACTACCATTGTCTCTCACTTAAATTAATGCAATAAATTCTTAATTGTACAAATACGTTAAGACAAGAGGGTATTGGATGCTTTTCTCTTATAAATTGCAGACTTTTTTTTTTTTTTTTACAATTCACTATTCTACATAGTTTATCTTTGCATCCTTTCCAATAATGGTATAATTGTGTAGAGACATTTAGAGAGTTCTAATTT
Organism: Mandrillus leucophaeus; assembly: GCF_000951045.1. Lineage (NCBI taxonomy): Eukaryota > Metazoa > Chordata > Mammalia > Primates > Cercopithecidae > Mandrillus > Mandrillus leucophaeus. Next base: position 809,944 of record NW_012108886.1, read on the forward strand.
GTTCATGCATTTCTAGAAAATTTGACTCCATGAAAAGGCATTATCATAATGTTGATTTTGTGTGTAAGCCTTGTATGTATATGTTAAAATGTTGAAATTTTTCAACAAATGGAGAGATGTCATTGTACATCTGCATTTATAAAAGATAAAATTTCTTGAGATCTTGGCTTTTTGGGTGACTATATATGCAGTGTTGATCCACTGCAATTTTTGATAGCTCTCAAAAGGTTTAGGTTTTTTGTCATAGAATTTCAGATGACTGCAGTTGTAAATCTGGGTACACACAATTACCAAACATAGTGATATATGTATTTATACATGTCCTTTTTTGACCTATTTCTTTGTGAATTTGGTTTATCTGCTCATAATTCTTATACCCATGCAACTGTTGTTAGTATACTTGAGTGCTTGCAAAAATACATAAGCTATTATTGCCTATTTTATTGTGCAAATACCCTATGAAGTGTTCAGTTCTGTTTTTATATGTTTCTCAAATAAACTCCCTTTTAGAAATGTAAGTAAACGTCTTCTAAAGAATTTTTAATAGTTTTTTTCAGAATTATATTTTTGGGACTTTGTTCTTTTGAGATTTCAATATTTGCCATTATGGCTGCGAGAATTGTGTCTTTTGGGATTATGATTGGTTTCCATTTGAAGTAAACTTTAAAGTCCAAATTCGACAATCAAATCCCAAGTATACCTCCTAGTGGAGGTACACAGAGGCGGAAATCACTCATAATTATATGACTTCATTTTTTTTTTTTTTACAAATCCTGTGCCTAGCAGGATAATTGCTTCTTGAAACCATGAAGAGACACTCATACAATAAATCTCAAAGGACAAAAACATATTATCTTCCCATTCCACATATACAACCACCTTCAATTAAAGAAGTAGAGAAATTAAAAAGAATTCTCTATAGTTAACTTTACATTATGCATTATATAATAGCATACATTGAAGACTAAAATCCATGGGACCTATAACAATTTCTGAATATGTTCTTTCTGATAAGTAAACACATGAAGAAAGAATAATCTAACGTGAAATCACAGGGCCATTAATGTACCACAGTAATAAGGAATACTGCATATCAAATCATCTAAATTTAAAAACTACTGCTTAGCCTTCATTCACTTGATAAATAGTTATTTAGGATTTACATCAATATTTATTCAGTAAACAATTATTAAGCTCCTATAATGTGCCAAAGAGAGCTCACAAGAGGAATAAAAATGAGGAATTTCAGCTTATTGGAGAGTTAACCAGGCCATAAAATAAATAGTGCCCTGGTAGGTAAAAGCACAAGCTTTAGACATACATTAAACTCTGCTTACTATTTTTGTAACCTCGGACAAATTATTTAAATCTTCTGAATTTTACTTTTGTCATCTGTAAAATGGACATGTTTATAAGTGCATCAGATAAGATAAAGCCTGAAGACTCCTTAGCATGTGGTAGTTTCTCAATCATGATAGTCTTTAACACTTAATTTTATTTTGTTATTTATTCAATGCCAGAAAACATAAATGAGGCATAGACTATCAGTCTAGATGAAATGAGAAAAGATTTCACCAGAGTGGTATTTGGCCTGGGTCTTAAAGGATGAGTGGGAATTCATTAGGCAGGTAAGAGGCAAGAAAGGCATAAGGCTCCAAGTTTCAAAATCACACAAAGTTTAGGGAAAACTAGGAGGTAGTGTCAGTGTGATAGTGAACAGGAAGATAGCTAGCCTGTGGTGAGACCAAAAAGACAGGTTGAGAGTTGATTGAGGGTACTATGAAGCCCAGCCACAGAGAATGGAAAATAAGTGTATTCACTCATTTCTTCTTCTTTTGAGGAGCCTCCACTCATGATTCACCCTAATTTTTCATATATGATTTCTCTTACATAAATATACATGTCCACACACATATATATACAGCACACACAATTTATGGCAAACTGCCATACTCACAATGAATCAGAGTTGAGGGGACCACTAGCACAGAGTTGAGATGATTCTGGGGCTGGACTCCTATATGTGAGATTCCTGTGCTCCAGGAAGGCAGGCAAAAATTTGAATATGTGGCAGCAGCTCACACGAGGAGAAGCCTGCAGGCTTCCAGGTCTAGGTTGAGAATTTCCTGAAAGGGAGCATCCTGGCTAGTGAGATTTGGTCCTAGAATATACTTATTGATCATGATAAGGACATATTCTGTGTAATGATAGTAGCAGAAAATTATTGAGCACTTGATACAAACCAGTCAATGGGGTAAATATTTGGGATATTTAGGTAATCTAACTCTAACAACACAGAGAGTAGGTAGAATATACCACAATTTACAAAAGAGGAAATTGAAGCCAAAAGATAAAGTGAATTTCCCAAGCTCACAAAGCCAGTAAGCGGCAGAGCTAGAATTCAAACTCTGGCCTGCCTGTCTGATTTCAGAGCCAAAAGTTTCATTCACTCAGATTCTCTGGGAGGGGTGTATTAGTCTGTTACTGCTAGGAAGAAATACCCAAGACTGGGTAATTTATAAAGGAAAGAGGTTTACTTGACTCACAGTTCCACATGGTTGAGGAGGCCTCAAGAAACTTACAATCATGGCAGAAGGGAAAGCAAACACATCTTTCTTCACATGGTGACAGGCAGGAGAATTGCCAAGCAAAGAAGGAGAAGTCCCTTATAAAACCATCAGATCTCGTGAGAACTCACTCATTATCACAAGAACAGCTTGGAGGGAACAACCCCCATGATTCAATTACTTCCCACTAGGTCCCTCCCACAATATGTGGCAAATATGGGAACTATAATTCAAGATGAGATTTGGGTGGGGATACAGCCAAACCATATTATTCTACCCTTTTCCCCTCCCAAATCTCATGTCCTCACATTTCAAAACACAATCATGCCATTTCAACAGTCCTCCAAAGTCTAGCTCATTCTAGCATTAACCTAAAAGTCCAAGTCCCAGGTCTCATCTGAGGCAAAACAGGTCCCTTGTACCTTTGAGCCTGTAAAATTGAAAGCAAGTTAGCTACTTCCTGGATAAAATATGGGTAGAGGCATTGGGTTAGTGTACCCATTCCAAATAGGGGAAATTGGCCAAAACAAAGGGGTTACCTGCCCCATGCAAGTCCAAAATCCATTAGGGCAGTCATTAAATCTTAAAGGTCCAAAATGATCTCCTTTGACTCCATGTCTCACTTCAAGGTCATGCTGGTGCAAGAGGTGGGCTCTCATGGCCTTGGGCAGCTCCACCCCTGTGGCTTTGCAGGGTACAATCCCCCTCCCAGGTGCTTTCATGGGCTGACATTGAATGTCTGTGGCTTTTCCAGGTGCATGGTATAAGCCATCAGTGGATTTACCATTCTGGGGTCTGGAGGGTGGTGACCTTCTTCTCACACCTCCACTAGGCAATGCCACAGTGCGGATGATATGTGGAGGCTCCAACTCCACCTTTCCCTTCTGCACTGCCCTAGCAAAGGTTCTCCATGAGGGCCCCACCCCTGCAAGAAACTGATGCCTGGACATCCAGGCATTTCCATGCATCCTCTGAAATCTAGGCAGATGTTACCAAACCTCAGTTCTTGACTTCTGTATACTCTCATGCCCAACACAACATGTAAGTCACAAAGGCTTGGGGCTTGCACTTTCTAAAGCAACAGCCTGAGCTGTGCATTGGCCCTTTTTAGCCATCACTGAAGTTGAAGCAGCTGGGACACAGGACACCATGTCCCAAGGCTGCATAGAGCAGGCAGCCCCTGAGCCCAGTACAGGAAACCATTTCTCCCTCCTAGGCCTTTAGGCCTGTGATGGGAGGGGCTGCTGTGAAGGTTTCTGACATGGCCTGGAGATATTTTCCCACTGCCTTGTTGATTAATATATGGCCTCTCTTTACTTATGCAAATGTCTGCAGCAGGCTTGAATTTCTTTCCAGAAAATAGGTTTTTCTTTTCTATCCTATCTTCAGGCTGCAACTTTTCCAAACTTTTATGCTCTGCTTCCTCTTGAATGCTTTGCTGCTTAGAAATTCTTCGGCCAGATACTCTAAATCATCTCCCTCAAGTTCCTAGTTCCACAGATCTCTAGTGAAGGGACAAAATTCTGCCAGTCTCATTGCTAAAGCATAACAAGAGTCACCTTTATTCCAGTTACCAGAAAGTTTCTCATCTCCATCTGAGACTACCTCAGCTTGGACTTTATTGTTCATATCACTATCAACATTTTGGTCAAAGTTATTCAACAAGACTTTAGGAAGTTCCAAATTTTTCCACATTTTCCTATCTTCTTCTGAGCCCTCCAAACTATTCTCACCTCTGCCTGCTACCCAGCTCCAAAGTCACTTCCACATTTTCAGGTATCTTTATAGCAGCACCCCACTCTCTGTGGTATCAATTTACTGTATTAGTCCATTCTCATGCTGCTATGAAGAAATACCTGAGGATGGGCATGGTGGCTTATGCCTATAATCCCAGCATTTTGGGAGGCCAAGGTAAGTGGATTACTTGAGGCCAGGAGTTTGAGAACAGCCTGGCCAACACGGCAAAATCCTTTTTCTACTAAAAATACAAAAAAAATCAGCTCGATGTGGTGATGCGCACCTGTAGTCCCAAATACTTAGGAGGCTGAGGCAGGAGAATCACTTGAACCCAAGAGTCAGAGGTTGTAGTGAGCTGAGATTGTGCCACTGTACTCCAGCTTGGGTGACAGCTAGAATCCATCTCAAGAAAATAAAAAAAAAAAAAAAAAGAAAGAAAAAGAAAAGAAGCACCCGAGACTGGGTAATTTGTAAAGGAAACAGGTTTAATTGACTCACAGTGCTGCATGACTGAGGAGGCCTCAGGGAACTTACAATCATAGTGGAAGGGGAAGCAAACATATCCTTCTTCACATGATGTTAGGAAAGAGAAGTATCAAGCAAAAGGGGAAAAGCACCTTATAAAACTATCAGATCTCATGAGAACTCACTCATTACCACAAGAACAGCATGGAGGTAACTGCCCTCATGATTCAGTTAACTCCCACTGTGTCCCTCCTATGACACATGGGGATTACGGGAACTACAATACAAGATGATATTTGAGTGGGGACACAGGTAAACCATATCAAGGGGGAAAAGCACCTCAATTATGATCATAAAAGATTTAATGAGGTCTTTCTCCAACTTTCTAGATTTTTCACTAACTTTGCTAATTTGTTCTTACCATCTCCAGTGGTTACGGTAAAATTTAACATCTGTACTTCTCTTGACCAAGAGTTAGGAAGGAAGAACACTCAGAAGTTAGAGTCCCTGGAAAAGCAGCCAAGTAATCTGGCTTCAGCACCATAATCCATCTCATTTAGATGGTACTTTGTGGTTTCAGACTGTTTTCCAAACACTCACTTGATCTTAGCAAACACGGTTGCTAAGAGGCTGTAATTACCATCTTACCTTTAGAAATAACAGAGGTCCCACATTATTCGATGACTGTCCTTGAGAAGGCACAGCCAGGATACAGCAGAAACAGGCCTCTTAACCAAGATTCAGATTCCTAGTCCACTGTGTTTTTCATAATATGAATCATATTTTGTAAAATTTAGAAAGGTTGCCCCATTCTATGCTTACATTTTATTTTGGTGGTGTACAATTTTTTTATTTTCCATTCTTGACAAAGGGGCTATGAGGTAACAATACTTAGGATCCATAGAAGATGGGAAAAGAAGAGGATTCCTGGTTGAAAACAACCTCCCTACTTTCATATAATTGTTTTTGCTAATTCACTGATTCCTCTCATTAACAAATATTTCCACAGCCCATCTGTATAATTTATTATGGCAGATAACCACCACTAATTTCCAACATCAAGAGAAATACCCATTTGCTTCCTTTCTCACCTCCTGTGCAGAATTACTTCCATATTTAACTTTTAAAATCCCAACAACAATAACAAAATCCACCACATATATGAGCTAATATAACAATAATGGTAGGTTTCCTGAATAAACTTGTCCCAAGGTATGTCAGAAAGAGGAGTAGATAGGTGAATCTATATAATTTTTAATGAAATAATGAATCATCTTGAACTTTTTCATTATGCCACTTTGGGCAGGGAGAGATTAGTGGGACCTAATCAACTGGGCAAATTAAATTATCACACAATGTCTACATTGTTCATTTGAGCTGCTCAAATGATGGAATAAGCTCTCTTTTTATTTAATCTTAAACATGAAGTATATCTCAACTGATGCTATTAAAGACCAAACAAAATTGATGATGAAATGAAAACTGGTTCTGTGGCTAGAACCGCTAACTAGTATGTAATGAGTCTTTTCATTAAAGACGGTGTTTAATATTCTTGATTTATAATAATTGGTAATATTTTAAGATGAACTACTTAGCTGCAGTATTGTGTTGTAAATTATGACAATAACATTTAATGGTATTTTTCTTTTAAAAAGTCTATAAATTGTTTTTCTAAACAAATACTTTCTTATGTAAGCAAGTGGAAACTTAAAAATACAATGGGTAAAAATACCATAGAATTAACTGCAACATAAATGGGATGAATTTTGAGCCAATCTTCTAACATATTACAGTAAGCTCATATGTAATTTAGTTAATGTAAATATTAAAGGTTAAATAATGTATTCAAAAGTATTTTTAAGAATTTTTTCTCTCCATATATTTATGTGTATATGTGTGTAGAGATTGAAGAAAAGAGCTATATTTTATTTCCTCTCATAATAAGATGACCCTGCTGATGATATCTCTTATTAACTATGTTTTTAAAATATCAGTTTAGAATATAAAAAGGATCTTAGAAATTTACAGTTTACCGTGTGAAGACGAAGGCAACAAACCATGCATATACCCATACCTATGTTTACCTATGTTCAAAGGACCTACCAAGACATCTTACCAAGGAGATGACTGCTAAGACACTGAGAAAATTGAGTTCAGCATAAAGGCAGAGCAAAAAAAAGCATGAGCTTTGGAGTCTGGCAATCATTGGTTCAAATTCAATTTCTACCATTTACTAACAGTGTTACTGAAAATAAACAGCTAACCTCTTAGAATCTCATCTGCGAAATCTGGATAGTAACATCTGCCCTTACAGAATTGTTTTAAAAGTTACATGAGCGTGTATGTACTTTATGTAGCACAAGGCTACATATTAGGCATATAAATGTAGCAATTATTATTAATAAACAATTAATAATTATTAAGGCCATGTCTACTCCACTCATGAAAAGAGCTGATACAATCTTTAACTTGAAAAGAGTAATTTCCATGCAATAAGAGTACTATAGTATTGAATTATTTCAATGTCTTACTAAAACTCTCCAAAGTTAACAGAATATTCCCCAACAAACAGCACCACCAAGTAGTCCTATCATTACCTTATATTGACCTAACACTGGCCTCATTCAAACAGAAATAGTTATGTGATTTAACACATTTGAATTTAAGAAAACATTTTATGAACATACTCAAGTATTTCAGGTTGGGTTTATAAAGCATTCCACAGTATAGAGTAACACTGTACTTAAGGCTGACATGTGACAAAATGAGCAATGATGTGCGGTCTCCTTAGAGTCCAGAGCTTTATTAATAAGTACTTATTTTTAATATAAATAATTATTAATAAAATAATATCCCACTATTATTATGTGGTTATTTAAGTCTCTTTATAGGTCTATAAGAATTTGCTTTATGAATCTAGGTGCTCCTGTGTTGGGTGTATATCTGTTTAGGATGGTTCAGTCTTCTTGTTTAATTGAACATCTTTCTATTATGTAATAACTTTGTCTTTTTTTGATCACTGTTGATTTAAAGTCTGTTTTGTCTGAAATGAGAATGGCCACCGTTGCTTTTTCTTTTTTCTGTTTGCTTGGTAGATTTTTCTCCATCCCCTTACTTTGAGCCTATGGGTATCACTGCACATGAGATGCGTATGCTGTAGACAGCATACAGTTGTGTCTTGCTTCTTTGCCACTCTGTGCCTTTTAATTGGGTCATTTATTTACATTCAAGGCTAATATTGATATGTTGGGTTTGACCCTGTCATCTTGTTGTGAACTGATTATTATGCATACTTGATTATGTGGTTGTTTTAGATTGTCAATGGTCTATATACTTAAGTATGTTTTTGTGGTGGCTGGTAAAGGTCTTTTCTTTCCATATTTATCCCTCCCTTAAGGACCTTTTGTGAGGCAGGTCCTGTGGTAGTGAATTTCCTTAGCAACCACTTGTCTGAAAAAAATATTATTTCTCATTCACTTATGAAGTTTAGTTTGGCTATAAGTAAAATTCTTGGTTGAAATTTCCTTTCTTTAAGAATGTTGGATGTAGACCCCCAATATCTTCTGGCTTACAGAGTTTCTGCTGAAAGGCCTTCTGTTTACCTGATTGGGTTCCCTTTGTAGGTGACCTGCCCCTTCTCTCTAGCTACCTTTAACAATTTTTTTTCCATTTTGACCTTGAAGAATCTAATAATGATGTGTTTTGGGGATGATTTCTTATATAGTATCTCACAGAGGTTCTCTGCATTTCCTGGATTCGAGAGTTGTCCTCTCCTTGAGGATAAAGAAATTTTTGTGGATGATATCTTGAAATATGTTTTCCAATTTGCTTGATTTCTCTCCCTCTTTTTCAGGAATGCCAATGAGTCATAGATTTGGTTTCTTTACATAATCCCATATTTTTCAGAGGTTTTTTTCATTCTTCTGTATATTTTTTTGTTATTTTTGTCTACCTGAGTTATTTTGGAGAACTGGTCTTCAAATTCTGAGATATTTCCTCAGCTTGGTCAATTCTGCTATTAACACTTGCAATGGTACTATGAAATTCTTGAAGCGAGTTGAGTTTCACAGCTCTGTCTATTCAGTTTCATTCTTTATTAAAACAGCCATTTCATCTTTTATCTTCTACATTGTTTCACCATATTTCTTAGATTCCTTGGATTAGGTTTTGACTCCCTCCTAAATGTCAGTGATCTTTGTTCCTATCCATATTCTGAATTATATTTCTGACATTTCAGCCATTTTATCCTGGCTAAGAACCATTGCTGAGGACCTACTGTGGTTGTTTGGAGGTAAGAAGACACTCTGGCTTTTTGAGTTGCCAGAGTTCCCTTGCTAGTTCTTTCTCATCTGTGTGTGCTGACATTCCTTCAATCTGTGAAGTTTCTGTCCTTTGAATTTTTTTTTTTTGCATTAATATTCTTTGGTGCTGCTGGTAGTTCAGTTGTGGCATAAGGTGGGTTTAGTCAACTAGTTTTAATTCTAGTCTGCTGCTGGGTCTTGGACAAGCTCTCTCTGATTACTGTCTCCATGTCTGCATTTCTTTTGTTGGGTGTTCTGGTCCATGGGTCTCCCTCAGGCAAGGGCTGTAGTTGGCAGACAGGCCATATCCTTGCTGAGTCAGCCCTTATCTGCTGTCTCAGTGCTTCTCAGGGGAACACAGGGTTGTGCCTGCCCACAGGATTCAGGCAGAGGCAGGATCACTGGGCTGGAATTTCTAGCAAGGGTGGCCCTTCTGACTATGAGAGGTAGGGGCTGGGTGGAGTTGTTTGCCTTGCCATCTGGCTGTTTCTGGTACAACAGAAAGCTGTGCCCCTCAGCATATTCAGGCAGAAGTAGGATCTCTAGGCTGGAAGCTCTGTAACCATTGCCCTACCTTGCTGCCAGCAGTCGGGGTGGCTGGGGTCACCCACCCTTCCATCCAGATGTTTTCTAGTACATCAGGAGGTTACACTCTCCACTGAGTTCACACAGAAATGGGACTGCTGGGCCAGAGCAACAGAGAAAGACAGGATAGAGTCTTTTCCAAGATGAAAACAGTTGCTGGCCCACTTTAACTCTAGTCTCACGGATAAAAGTGTGACCAAAGGGAGAAAAGATGAAAGTCAAAGAAGAAAAAGGTCATCTCTTTAATGTAATGGAATTAAGACACAGATGATACCCAAAAGATAAAATCCAATGAAAGGGAAAATGGTCCCTTCAATGTTTTTGACATTAATCCTTGGATAAAGAAGTAGAAAGAGGTCTTGATTTTGCTTTCCAAATGTGCATGCAAAATATCTGCAAAATCCTGATTGGCAAATTCAAGGTTCTGGAATTGAGTTTAAACTGACCCTCTGCTTCTTCTTTGTAAGCTTTTAAAATTTTCTTCAGAATGGATTTCTCACAAGAAAACATTAAAGGATGATAGTGCTAGCTTTGCCAAAAAGGTCATCCACTCAATCCAAACATAATTTATAATGAGGACTCTGGGCACCTGCCCATCAAAAAGGAAAGTATCCCAGCAGCAACTCCCCTAATTCCCTGCACAGCTGTCAGCTTCCATTCCAGATGGTGATTACTGATGGATGCACTGACATGGACCAGTCTTTAACTGGTACTCCAAACCTGTTCTTTTACTGAGGACTCATTAATACCAATTATAATCTTTGATTAAGCCTGTGCTTGACAAATGGGCTTTATTGCAAGTATTCACTCCAGACATGAATTTACAACTAAAGGTTAGCATAATCAATACTCTGGACAGTATATTTTCAGAAACAGGATTTGCCAGAATACCTAGTGCAATGCAGCTGGTGGCATTCAATCTATCACAGCTGCCCACTAAGACTGAACCATGGCCATCCCACATTAATCTCTCCCTGTTCTCAATCAGGAGTAGGGCTGCAGGAAATGAGATTGGCTGTTTAAGAAGACTGCTTAGAATTTCTCAAGAAAATGACCATTAGGAATTTCAACTAGAAAACAGAAAGTTTCCTTTCTTCTTCCATATTTGTCACAATATCAATTATGACCACATGGTAGAAGTAAGATGCAGAATCGATTTTTCCAGTCTCAGATAAGTAAGCATGGTTACAGAACTATCCATTTGCTCCTCTACTCTCGAAAGCCATTCCTTGCAGCAAGTTAAAAGGCTGGAAGGCTATGTAATGGTACCACATTAGCCTCATAGAACACTCTTCATTGAATTGCTCTTTAAAGACTATTATCAGAGGCTGTTACATGAAATAGTATTTGAAATCCACCTCTTCATCCTTTTGCAATGAGATCCCAGCTGGCTCAGAGCTGAGTCTCAAGTATGCTTGCATGTTAAGTTATAAACATTCTACTATCAAGCCGTACCCCCTCTTCTCATTAGTTCAAAAGAGCCTCATGGGAATAAACTTTAAGCATGTTCACAGTGAGGTTCAATTTTGTACAGACATATTGGATTGACTGTGAGGCACAAGCTAAAGAAAATAGAATTCCTGAGACAATGGTTACATTCGAGAAATGTGTCAGACCTGCTGAGGTATATGAAGCCCAAGGCTTGGGCCAGTGCCATAAGTATCAGTAAAGCTAAAGAGACTGTATCACTAGGGAACCAGTCACACTCCTGTGGGTCCTCCTCCTCCAAAAGCAGGCCAGAAGAACATGCAATATTGGCCAGGATGGAAAGAAAGAGGGCAATGTGACTCCAAATGGGGAGACTCACCACCAAGAGTACTTTGGATTCAAGGGTAGGTCGGCACCATCACGTGGGAAGCGCCCAAAGAGTGGCAGGAAGAAGGCAGTCCTGACATTTCTAAGGCACTGAGCAGCGTGAAACAGACAACAGAGAAGACAGAAAAGGTAAAAGTAAGCATGAGCAGTCAGGAGGCAGGAATGTAGCCAATAGAGAACTGCAGCTGAGATCTCCCACAGAGATGCAAGGAAGGAAAGACGAAGGTCCAGCATGATGACATAGGAACAAACCCTTACAGTGTCCTGACCTGGAAATCAGAACAGAGAGGCCTGCAATTCAAGTAGGTGTTTTTTTGGAAAATAACAGCCCCTGAGCCTATTGTGCATTTCACTATTCAGTATCCATTCTATAAAATGTGTGAAAAAAGACTTTTCAAAATTTAGTGCCAACAATATAAAAAATGTTGATACTCCTTACCACCACCTATTCTTCTTGACTACAAAACCAAGGGATTCATTAGATTTCCTTTTTGACTTGGATTCCAGGAAGCCAATAACTCCATTTGATATGGAGTTATAATAATCCCAATCCTTTGAATTAGCAGATCTCTACTTCTCTTTCTAGCTCATAATTTCTCTTTATGATACTATTATACTAATTTTGCTCCATGTGTCTTTTTGTTTTAAAAGCTGGCATATAAGTAAATAAATATGATATCCTTACTGCATATATAATACTTATGGCAGCCTAAATTCCATCAAGATACAGTGTCCTACTGTGTGCTGTAGACGGAATCAAGCAGATGATTCTACCTCAGTCCTCTCACTTAACCACCTACAAGGTTGTTAAAAGGATTAAAGCCTATGTAAAAATATGTTGTGATCCTTAAAAAACACTGCCCAAATGTTAAATGTTGCTCTTTTATGAAAAACATCTGGAAAATTTTTTCTATTTTGAGTTGTCTTTCTTACATTCCTGTCATAGGACTCGCTATTTGCCATAAAACTCAAGGCTGTGCAAAGACTGTAAACTAAAAGCTGGTGTTTAAAAATGCAAGTGTTTTCTGCATTTTAAAGAGGCATTATAAATTATATTCAGCCCTTAACACCTTAGCTCAAAATCACATATTGTTTAACCCTGCTAAGTGCTTTCTAAATGAAGGCAGATAATAGCAAGGTTGAAGACCGAGTGGCAGAGTAAAATCAATGACCAAATAACACAATTTTCATGATGCTCCCCAAAAGATGCCCGCCTCTATGGTATCTTCTGCTGACTGCTGAGTCCCTTCAAACAACTGGCAGGAGCCAGATATCACCAATACACCTCTGGTCGCTGTTGAGAATGTATCCATTTAATCTTATATTCAGCATTTCTTAAGAGACAGACTGGTATGTAAAGAGCCACAAACGAGTTGTTCTTTGACCAAATCTGGACACCACAGCTCTGCAGAGGGCTATTTTTTAAATGCATGTTGGAGTCTCCCAACTCCTACCTCACCATGAACATCTTCGGTGTCTTTTCTTTGTCCAGCATTTAAAGCATCCAGCAAGTCTCCTCATGACCTGGCATTGTTCTGAGTTTCTGAACCACACCTAGCCTTCTGTGAGGTCTGGTTTACACTGACTGGCCTTCTTTTCATTTCCAGAGCCTTCACTCAAGCTGTCCTCCTACCTGGGAGGCAATTTCCCCACTTTTTCTCTGGAAAGTCTGAAACCATGTCCCAGATTTCAGCTGAAAGCTTAGCCATCCCAGAAAATTGTTTGACCCTCAATTATGCCAGGTTCCCTGTGACATGGACTCAAACACCTTATAGCTCTTCTGCACATCTCTCAACACGATCATGATTCAACAAGTACTTGGACGATGATACGTTTATGGCAGCATTACTAGAATGCGCATTTTACAAGCGTAAGGTTCACGTCTATCTCATTCATTACCATCTTCAGTGCCTTGTTTAGTGCTGTGCATATCTTGGGGACCTAATACATGCTAAATAAAGAAAGGAAGGAAAGCCAAGCTGGGAATTACCTCCTAGTCAAGAGAATGTGTTTAAATGTTGGTATTTGAAGCCTTTCAAAAGAAAAATATGGGTTGGAGGATAAAGAAACTAAGGAATCTGATTATCTTCAGGGTCCTCATACCTCATCTTCAGGTTTCATCTCACATAATTGGGAAGGCTTCATATTCACTCATATCTTTAGACAAGGTTAAGCACTTTCTGCAACAAGTTTCCATCGACCCATGTTCATACCACTATCACAGCCTTATCACGCTGCTGTCACGATTCACTTCCTTATTTGTTTCTCCTGAATTCTTTAAAGCAAGTTTCTAATTTCACTCATTTTTGTGTTGCTAGATCATGGCCCAGAACCTGGTGTATAGTGTGCACTAAATAAATATTTTCTAAATGGCTGGATGAATGAATAACATTTCACTGATCTGATGAAAATAAAACAAATCTTATATCTATAGGTCAGGGACCTTGGACCAAGGGAGAAAAAGTAGTTATATGATGAGTTTTAGGCTTACAAATACAACATCAGGAAGATCATGAGAATAGACATAGCCATGCTTATGCCAATGATATACCAGTAGTAAATTCTGGCCAAAAAATTTTGAGAAGTGCTCATATTCACATGGTGTTTTGGCTGCCATGAAAGGAATAGATCTTTCTAAGACATACAGACGGTGCTTGATGGCTGGAAATCAACACCCATATATATGGTAGATAAATAAGTTAAATTTATTCGTATCTGTTTTGGCACCACACCATGGGTCACCCGACCTCAACTTCTTCCTCTCTTAATTTAAATCTTTAGACTTTATGCTTGCAATTTCAAAAGATGTGAATCTGTTTCTTTTTTCTTCTCCACCATACAGATTAACTAGTTTTTCAAATAAACAAGGCCTGCATTCTTGATTCTAGCCACATATCATGGCTATAAGAAAAAAAAAAAAAAAAAAAACAGAGAAAATGATGTGGCTAGCTCAACACAAACATATCACCCTCATGAGAAAGAATAGTGAATATGTTACCTAGCTAATATTGATAGCTGGTTATCATTGTCAATACACATAAGATGTGTACACATCAAAATGTTAAATACTAAACAACTCTTAATGGCCCCAAATAAACGTATTGGCATCCAAATTAGGGAAACTGTTGCTTACAGTTTTTGTCTTGCTATGGGATTATTGTGATAGCCTCTCTATATTCTAAAGTAAGTAAAATCAAAGACAAAGACAACCCTGTGACAGGTACTGAGAGAGCAGCCATGAAAAATAGTCAAACTCTTAAGTCCTCTAACTCATTAATAAGAAAGCCCATAAGTCTCATTTAGGCTAATTGTACAAGTGTTGTGAGAGAGAATATCCCCTCATAGATCATTTAAAAATATTCCTTAAATGTTTAATGTTTATTACAACCTTTTATAATGATACCATTAAAGCAGAGTAAAGATAAAATTCTTAATAACCATGGTAAGAAATTGTACATGTATCTTTATACCTACAATATATTTGCCAAATTAATTAGTTATTTAGTTCATGACTATAATCATCATCTGAATTATATTATTTCATTCAAACAATGTTGCCTTCCAAATCATATTTGCCTTGAGCAGAAATTTGAATGTGTTGGTACTCTGAAAGGAGTTATGTTTACAGGGTTCTGTTTCCCAAATAATATTTCACTATCAGTGGACATTTGGAGTAGCTGCACATACCTATTCAAATTCTAATGAAACATAGACTAGAAACATTTAAATTTTCAGTAGAATATTATTTGGAGAAAAAAAAAATCTTGTTTGGCTGATTGTATGCTATTGCTACATTTGCAAATAAATTATTCTTGGCTGCATAAAACTTCACACAACAAATTCTGCTTGGAAGATTAAATGACTTTGAAACAGATACTCAATAATGGAAAAGTCACTATTGCTTCATAAGAGCTACTTTTAAATTATTGGGTTATCAGAAGAAAATAAGAGCTTGATACAAATACCAAAGGTAAACAAAATTGGAAGAAAAGCTATTTGGCTTAAAACAAATGCAGAGAGAAGTATTCTGTGGATATCTAAATTGAAATGCTTTCTCTGTCCACAGTGCCTTTAAGTTTCTGGATTCTGGTGACAATTTGATTATATTTTTGGCATCTGGGGGATGCGTTACAACTATTTGATTCTAATTTCTAGAAAATAGAAAATTTGCCACACTCTAACCTCCTCCATGCCAGGATACGTACTAAATAAGTTACATATTTGTCCAATTAATTTACCTTTAAATCATTTATCATATTTTCCTGCTTTATTGTCCTGTTCCTCCATTAGAGTGTAAGCTCCCTAAGGTGAAAAAAATTGTTTTATATACTCCTAGATCCTCAGCTTTTAAAACTTTTAAAACTACTGTCAAATACACAGTAGTACTTAACAAATGTTTGTTAGATATCAAATAAATGAAGTGGGTTGCAGTGGATTAAATGAACAGGTTACTACAACAGAAAGACATTAGATAAGGGGAGAGGAGTAGCTCCTGGGGAGTAAATTTAAGCATTTCAGGTATTTACCTAAAAATGAAATTTTATGGTATATGCAATCAACACTTGAATTTCACAAAATTACATAGTATCTTATACATACTGATTGCTGAGTGGTAAAAAGCACTACCCTTTCTTTGATTCACTGCATATCCTGACCCTCTTGCTGCAGCCCACTCAAACTCAGAGTCCTATTGAAAAGAATTTCTGAAATTTCCCAAAAGGGAATATTAATCTAAGACCTGCCAGTGGTAAATAACTATAGGAAATTTAATGTAAAAGTGCTGGACTACACAAAGTAGTCAGAAAGGGTTTTTATTGACTGACTCTTGTTCTCTTTCTAGAGAAAACTGAATTGAGACTTCTCTATATAATGATGTCTTATAGGAACTCATAGAAGTAGAGAGGAGAATGGTAGCTACCAGAAACTGGGGGATGCAAGTGAATGGGGACATGGAGATGTTGATCCAAGGGTACAAAATTTCGGTTAGAAATGAAAAATAGGCTTTAATGGCCTATTGCACAGCGGTAACCATAATAAATAATAATGCATTATGTGTTTTAAAATGACTGAAGGATTGGATTTTAAACGTTTTCACCAGAAAGAAGATAAGTATTTGAGGTAATAGACTTCTTAGCTCGATTTCGTCATCCTACGATGCAAACATATATCAAAACATCACATTGTACCTCATAAATATATGGTAAATATGAATGCTGCTTGTCAATGAAAAATAAAATTTTATAAATTTAATTTAATCTATTTAAAAGATTGTGACTTACACATGGAGCCAACTGTCCATTTGTTCATGTGTGGGTATTTAAAAAGAAATTCCTGAAGGGAAAAATTTAACCTAATTTTGGCCTCTGTACCTGCCACAAAGAGCATTCACTGTGCTTGGGCTCAGTGTACAGCAGCAATAATGTATTGAAATAACTGAACCAATTGGACCGGATAGAAACATTCCATGGAGTTATTCTGGTCTGGCAGAGAAACAGATCATAGTCTATAAATAATATGCCTCCCTCAACCACTAACTGATGGAGTGGCCTCGATCAAATGTTTCAGTGTTTGGGTCTTAACAAGATTGTAGAACAAGATGATCTTTCAGAATCTTTCTAGGGTTAATTTTCTGGGGTCCCTAAAAATCCACAGGGCAGAACTGATTTCGTGAGGCATCCCTAGTCTGTAGAATAAATAAGATACAAAAAATAAGACTGACAAAGTAGAAAGTGAGTAAGTGGTTCTCTGATAAATATAAGTGGTATAAAAAAGGCTTTCTAGACATCCTGGCAAAAATGGGTCTTTTTTCTAAATAGCAATTTTCTATTTCTAAAATAGTATCTGTATGATTTAGTTCACCTCCCTACCTCAATCTGCCTGTGCAGACTTTACTTAAATTAACTTAAGTGGATATGTTGGGGACAGAATGAGGAGAAAAGGATTTAAATGAAAGCCATAGAGGACATATGTTTCACAATTATTAGACAAGGTTTTGGTGATGTTCTCCATCCACAAATTCTCTCAGTTTATTCTTGTTTTCAAGGAGTAATCTGAGCATAAATAACCTGAGCAGTTCCAGCATGACACTAATAGCTCCATGTTCATGTCTCTGCGACTCTGATTTGCATGCACGTTTATACCTTCCAAAAAGGGCTGATTATTTCCCATGGAAGATTCTGACACTTGGAAACATTTGAATGAAAAGAGAAAATAACAGCAATTTGGAGTATCACTTATTTTGCAAACATGTGATTTGTCAAATCCCCCCAAATAAGCTAAATGACAGTCCAGAAGGATACAGGGTATTTCAATTGTCACCAAGCATTGTTTAGAAGATTAGACAGCTCCGGGTAGTAAGATTGCCCTTTTAAATCACATCAAGTTAAAGTAACAGGACAGATAACGTAATATTACAATTTATTTTCTCATCTTTTTTTTTTCTACATAGCCTTTACTGTAGAAATACTATGACTATTCCTGTTGAAATTGTCTGTGTTCTCACAAACCAAAGCATATCTCTGTGCTTCATACAGCATCACACCATGCTTTACGCCACCAATCCTGTCTTCTGTTTCCTCAAACAAAAACAAGTGGATGACGCAGGATGAAAGATACCCATAGATGCTCCATTTTCTAAATTTTCTACCGTCTCAAGGAAATACTTAAAAAGTGATACTCCTGCCATCGTTTGCTCTTCTGAAATGTTTTTCTGATTTGTCATATTGGAGTAGGAATAAGGAGTTAAAAGGCTTCTAAAAGCCATCAATAGGTACGCTGGTCTGATTAGGATATTTTATCCAGAAGGCCATACGTAATCAGGTTTCTAGCATTCTTTCCCTCATCTGGTAAAATCCAGTCACACAGGATAATTAGCTGCTTCTTACCTCAAGGCTTTCCTCCAGATGTTTCCTGTCTGGACTTTTCCCCAAAAATGGTCATGTTATTCCTTTCTCTCATCTTTTAGGTTTCTGATGAAATGCTGACTCTCCAGAAAAGCCTTCTTTGACCACTCTATAAAGTTTCACATTCTTTCAACCCAAAATACTATTTTTCTAGTTTAGTTTTCCCCAAAGCACTAATAGTCTGAATTTTTAAATAGACTTTATTTTTTAGAGCAGTTTTCAGTTCACAGTAAAACTGAGCAGAAGGTACCCAGATTTCTAATATACTCCCTGTCTGCACAAATGTACAGTTTCTTCTATTTTCAACATTCCCCACAACAGCTATTCATTTGTTATAATTGATGAACCTACATTGATACATCATAATTACCCAGAGTCTATAGTTGACACTAGGATTCATTCTTGGGGTTGTACATTCTATGGGTTTGCACAAATTCATAATGACATGTATCCACCATTATAGTATCGTACAGAGTAGTTTTACTGCACTAAAAATCCTCTGTGTTCAGCCAATGCATCCTCCCTTTCCGAGGCAACCACTGATCTTTTTACTGTCTTCACAGTTTTGCCTTTTCTGTAATGTCAAGTAATTGGAATAATACAGTATGTAGCTTTTTCAGATTGACTTCTTTGACTTAGTAATATACATTTATGTCTTCTCCATATCTTTTCATGGCTTGGTAGCTCATTTCTTTTTAGCACTGAATAATATTTCATTGTCTGGATGAACCACATTTTATCTGTCCACTCACCTGCAACATACATCTTGATTGCTTTATGAATGAAGCTACTATAAACATTCTCTTGTAAGTTTTCACATGATATAAGTTTTCAGCTTCTTTGGGTAAAATAATAAGGAGCCACATTGCTTAATCATATGATATAATTATGTTTGGTTTTGTAAGAAGCCACCACCATAAATTAACAAGAGTTCCTGTTGCTCCACATTCTAACTGTCATTCAAAGCTGTCGACGTTGTCTGAAATTTTATTACTTGGTTATTTGTTTTATTTGTTTATATATTTATTGCCTGTCTTCCCCAACTGGAACGTGAGTTTCTTGAGGATAATAACTTTGTCTGTCTTATCCAAATCTATGTTTTCAACAACTAGTCCAATGCCTAGAATGTACATGGTACTATTAACAAATATTAAATGATTGAATGTTTTAAATGATGGATGCTTAAAATAGTGTTAGAGCTCTAAAGTCACCAACTTTTCAGTTGGTTGAAAAATAGGAAGGGAGAATGGCAAAATGCCAATTTTTAGCTCCAAAATGGTACACCTAACTTCAGTTAATGTTTTCAGTTTGGCATCTTCAAGACATCTCAAAGTCACCATGTCCAAATCAAACTGATGCATTTAAGCCCATACCCCACGTCATTGTAAATGGCACCGCACCTAATGCCTTGGAAATGCCAAACCCTGAACATCATCCTTAACTTTCTCCTCCCCCTAATATATACTTCGTATGTCTGAAAGATCATTTACTCCTGATCTCTCATGGCCTTTACACATACGGTTCCCTCTCATATAAAAGTTATTTTCTTTTTGGATTTCATTTTCTTTCAATTTTTATTTATCTTTTATTCCCATTGAAAATATGCGGTCACCCATAACAGATTTTTATTTCTCAATAATAGGCTTTCTTTGCTGGCTAAGCTTATTCTTTCAATGGTAAGGTTTTAATGCAGTCTTTCTTTTTTAAAATTATTTAATTTTTATTTTAAGTTCAGGGGTACATGTGCAGGTTTGTTTTATAGGGAAGCTGGTGTCATGGAGGGGTTGTTGTATAGATCATCTCATCACCCAAGTATTAAGCCTAGTACCCATTAGTTATTTTTCCTGATCATCTCCCTCTTCTCACCCTCAACCCTCCAATAGGCCCCAGTGTGTGTTGTTCCCCTCTATGTGTCCATGTATTCTCATCATTGAGCTCCCACTTATAAGTGAGAACATACAGTATTTGGGGTTTCTGTTCCTGTGTTAATTTGCTAAAGTTAACGGCATTTAGCTCCATCCATGTTCCTGTAATGAACATGATTTTGTTCTTTAAAAAAATTTTATTTTAAGTTCTGGAATACATATGTAGAATGTGCAGGTTTGTTACATAGGCATACATGTGACACAGTAGTTTGCTGCACCTATTGACCCATCTTCTAAGTTCCCTTCCCTGGCCCCCCAACACCCAACAGGCCCTGGTGCGTGTTGTTTCCCTCACAGTGTCCAAGTGTTCTCATTGCTTAAATCCCACTTACGAGTGAGACCATGTGGTGTTTGGTTTCCTGTTTGTGTTAGTTTGCTGAGAATGATGGCTTCCAGCTTCATCCATATTCCTGCAAAGGGCATGATCTCATTCCTTTTCATGGCTGTGTAGTATTCCATGGTGTATATGTACCACATTTTCTTTATCCAGTTTATCATTGTTGAGCATTTCAGTTGGTCCCATGACTTTGCTATTGTAAATAGCGCTGCACTAAACATATGTGTGAATGTGTCTTTATAGTATAATGATGTATATTACTTTGGATATATACCCAGTAATGAGATTGCTGGGTCAAACAATATTTCTGATTCTAGATCCTTGAGGAATCGCCATACTGTCTTCCACAACGGTTGAACTAATTTACATTCCCACCAACAGTGTAAAAGTGATAAAAGTGTTCCTATCTCTCCACAGCTTCACCAGTATCTATCATTTCTTGACTTTTTAATAATTGCCATTCTGTCTGGCATGAGATAGTATCTTATCATGGTTTTGATTTGCATTCCTCTAATGACCAGTGATGTTGAGCTTTTCTTCACATGTTTGTTGGCTGCATGTCTTCTTTTGAGAAGTGTCTGTTCATATCCTTTGCCCACATTTTAATGGGGTTTTTTTGTGTGTGTGAATTTGTTTTCTTGTAATTTTTTTTCTTGTTAATTCTGAATATAAGACCTTTGTCAGATAGATAAATTGCAAAACTTTTCTCCCATTCTGTGGCTGTCTGTTCACTCTGATGCTGGTTTCTTTTGCTCAACAGAAACTCTTTAGTTTATTTAGATCCCATTTGTCAATTTTGACTTTCGTTGCAATTGCTTTTGGAGTTTTAGTCATGAAGTCTTTGCCCATGCCTATGTCCTGAATGGTATTGCCAAGGTTTCCTTCTAGGTTTTTTCTAGTTTGGGTTTTTACATTAAGTCTTTATCCATCTTGAGTTAATTTTTGCATAGGGTGTAAGGAAGGGGTCTAGTTTTAGTTTTCTGCATATGGCTAGCTCGTTTTCCCAGCACCATTTATTGAATAGGAGATCCTTCCTCAGTGCTTGTTTTTGTCAGGTTTGTCAAAGATCAGATGGTTGTAGAAGTGTGGTAATATTTCTGAGGTCTCTGTTCTGTTTCATTGGTCTATATGTCTGTACCATGCCATTTTGGTTACTGCATCCTTGCAGTACAGTTTGAAGTCAGGTAGCATGATGCCTCCAGCTTTGTTCTTTTTTCTTAGAATTGTCTTGGCTATACGGGGTCTTCTTTGATTCCGTATGAAATTTAAAGTAGTTTTTCCTAATTCTGTGAAGAATGTCAATGGTAGTTTAATGGGAATAGCATTGAATCTATAAATTAGTTTGGGAAATATGACCATTTACATAATACTGATTCTTCCTATCCATGAGGATGGAATGTTTTCTCATTTGTTTCCTCTCTTATCTCCTTGAGCAGTGGTTTGTAGTTCTCCTTCAAGAGGTCCTTCAGATCCTTGTTAGATGTATTCCTAAGTATTTTATTCTCTTTGTAGCAATTGTGAATGGGAGTTTATTCATGATTTGGCTATCTGCTTGTCTATTGTTGGTATAAAGGAATGCTTGTGATTTTTGCACATTGATTTTGAATCTTTAGACTTTGCTGAAGTTGCTTATCAGTTTAAGGAATTTTGGAACTGAGATAGGGTTTTCTAAATATACAATCATGTCATCTGCAAACAGAGACAATTTGACATCCTCTCTAACTATCCAAATACCCTTTATTTCTTTCTCTTGCCCGATTGCTCTGGCCAGAACTTCCAACACCGTGTTGAATAGGAGTGGTGAGAGAGGGCAGCCTTGTCTTGGGCCGGTTTTCAAAGGCAATGCTTCCAGTTTTTGTCCATTCAATATGATATTGGCTGTGTGTTTGTCATAAATAGCTCTTATTATTTTAAAATATCTCCATCAATACCTAGTTTATTGAGAGTTTTTAACATGAAGGGATATTGAATTTTATGAAAGGTCTTTTCTGCATCTATTGAGATAATCATGTGATTTGTGTCTTGGTTCTATTTATGTGATGGATTACGTTTATTGACTACTGTATGTTGAACCAGTCTTGCATCCCAGGAATGAAGCCAACTTATCATGGTGGATTACATTTTTGATGTGCTGCTGGATTTGGTTGCCAGTATTTTATTGAGGATTTTCATACCAGTGTTCATCAGGAATATTGGGCTAAAGTTTTCTTTTTTTGTTGTGTCTCTTCCCGGTTTTGGTATCAGGATGATGCTGGCTTCATAAAATGAGTTAGGGAGGAGTCCCTTCTTTTCAACTGTTTGGAATAGTTTCAGAAGGAATAGTATCAGCTCCTCCTTGTACCTCTGATAGAATTCAGCTGTGAATCCATCTTTGCATAGAGATGGTTATAGCCTCTCTGATGGTAGTTTGTATCTTTGTGGGGTCAGTGGTGATAGCCCTGTTATCATTTTTTATTGTGTCTATTTGATTCTTCTCTCTTTTCTTCTTTATTAGTCTAGCTAGTGGTCTATTTTGTTATTTAAAAAAAAAAAAAAAAAAACCAGCTCCTGGATTCATTGATTTTTGAAGACCTTTTTTTGTCTCTGTCTCCTTCAATTCTGCTCTTAGTTATTTCTTGTCTTCTGCAAGCTTTTGGATTAGTTTGTTCTTGCCTCTCTAGCTCTTTTAATTGTGACGTTAGTGTGCCAATTAGAGGTCTTTCTAGTTTCTCATTTGGGCATTTAGTGCTATAAATTTCCCTCTTAACACTGTTTTAGCTATGTCCCAGATATTCTGGAATGTTGTCTCTTTGTTCTCATTGGTATCAAAGAACTTACTGAATTCTGCCTTAATTTCATAATTTACCCAGGAGTCATTCAGGAGCAGGTTTTTCAATTTCCATGTAATTGGTTTTGAGTGAGTTTCTTAATCCTGGGTTCTAATTTTATTGCACTGTAGTCTAAGAGACTGTTTGTTATAGTTTCAGTTGTTTTGCATTTGCTGAGGAGTGTTTTACTTCCAATTATGTGGTCAATTTTAGAACAAGTGCCATGTCGCATTGAGAAGAATATCCTTGTTCATTTTCTGTCTAATATTGCAGTGGGGTGTTAAAATCTCCCACTATTTTTGTGTGGGAGTTAAGTCTCTTTGTAGGTCTCTAAGACATTATTTTATGTATCTGGGTGTTCCTGTATTGCGTGCATATATATTTAGAATAATTAGCTCTTCTTGGTGAATTGTTCCCTTTACCATTATGTAATGCCCTTCTTTGTCTTTCTTGATCTTTGTTGGTTTAAAGTCTGTTTTGTCAGACAGTAGGATTGCAACACCTGCTTTCTTTTGCTTTTCATTTGTTTGGTAAATTCTCCTCCATCCCTTTATTTTGAGCCTAGGTATGGCTTTGCATGTGGGATGAGTCTCCTGAATACGGCATACCAATGGGTCTTGACTCTTAATTTGCCAGTCTGTACCTTTTAATTGGGGCATTTAGTTCATTTACATAAGATTATATATTATTATATTAATATATATTTATATATTATAACATATATAAATATAATAACCTTATATTAATAAAGTTAGTATCATTATGTGTGAATTTGATCCTGTCATCATGATGCCATCTGGTTATTTTTCACACTAGTTGATGCAGTTTCTTCATCGTGTCATTGGTCTTTATATTTTGGTGTGGTTTTGCAATGGCTGGTGCTGGTTTTTCCTTTCCATATTTAGTGCTTCTTCCAGGAGCTCTTGCAAGGCAGGCCTGGTGGTAACAAAATCCCTCAGCACTTGCTTGTCTGGGAAGGATTTTATTTTTCCATCACTTATGAAGCTCAGTTTGGCTGGTTATGAAATTCTGGGTTGAAAATTCTTTTTTAAGAATGTTGAATATTGGTTTCCAATCTCTCTGGCTTGTAGAGTTTCTGCTGAGAGGTCTGCTGTTAGTCTGATGGGCTTCCCTTTGGAGGTCACCTGGCCTTTCTCTCTGGCTATCCTTAACAGTTTTTCCTTCATTTTGACATTAGAGAATCTGATAATTATGTGTCTTGAGTTGATCTTCTTATGGAGTATCTTAGTGGTTTTCTCTGTATTTCTTGAATTTTCAGGTTGGCTTGTCTTGCTAGGTTGGGGAAGTTCTCCTGGGTAATATCCTGAAGTGTATTTTCCAGCTTGTTTCCATTCTCTCCATCTCCTTCAGGTACTCCAATCAATCACAGGTTTGGTCTTTTTATGAAGTCTCATATTTCTTGGAGACTTTGTTTGTTCCTTTTCATTCTTTTTTCTCTAATCTTGTCTGCATGCCTTATTTCAGCAAGGTGGCCTTCAAACTCTGATATCCTTTCTTCCACTTAGTCAATTTGGCTTTTGATACTTGTATATGCTTCATGAAGTTCTTCTTCTGTGTTTTTCGGCTCCATCGGGTCATTTATGTTCCTTTCTAAACTGGTTATTCTAGTTAGCATCTCCTCTATCCTATTATTAAGGTTCTTAGCTTCTTTGCACTGGGTTATAACATGCTACTTTAGCTCAGTGTTGTTTCTTATTACTCATCTTCTGAAGCCTACTTCATTCAATTCATTCATTTCATCCTCCATCCAGTTCTGCCCCTTGCTGGAGAGACACTGTGATCATTTGGAGGAGAAGAGGCACTCTGGCCTTTTGGGTTTTCAGCATATTTTTGTTCTTTCTCATCTTTGTGAGTTTTTCTAGTTTCAATCTTTGAGTCTGCTGACCCTTGAATGGAGTTTTTGTGGGGGCTTTTATTTTATTATTGTTGTCACTTCTGCTTGTTTGTTTTTCTTTCAATAGTCAGGTCCCACTTCTGTAGGACTGTTGTGGTTTGCTGGGGGTTCACTTCAGGACCTCTTCATCTAGTTTGCATCTGCACCTGGAGATGTCACTCAAGGAGGCTGGATAATAGCAAAGATGAGTGCCTGCTCCTTCTTCTGGGATCTCTGACCTCAAGGGGCACCAATCTGATGCCAGTAGGATCATTCCTATATAGGGTGTCTGACAATCCTTGTTGGAGGCTCTCACCCAGTTGGGTGTCCAGGGGAATAGGACCCATTTAACGAAGCACTTTGACTGTCCCTTGGTGGAGAGGGTGTGCTTTGCTGGGGAGAAACCCACTCATCTGGGCTTCCCAGATTCCTCAGAACTAGAAGGAGGAAAGACTATGTCTGCTGATCTGCAGAGACTAAGGCCAGCCGTCTCCCTAGGGGCTCATGCCCAGGGAGATCTGCGTTCTGTCCCTGAGCCTCTAGCTAGAGTTACTGGAGTTCCTGCTGGGAAGGCCTGTGCAGTGAGGGAGGATGAGTTATGGTTAGGCCTGAAGATGTACTCTGGCTGCAATCTGCCACAACTGGTTTGGTGGGCTGTTGGCGACACGTCTTGGGACCAAGCCATCCAGCACCCTGGCTCCAGCAGGGGAAAAGCACAGCCTGCAGCTATAGAGATGCATGCCCGTCTTTCCCAACCCAGGGAGCTAAGTGTGTTAGGCAGTTGTGAGTCCCAGTGCTGGCTGCTATGTTGAATAGAAGTGGTGAAAGAGGGCATTCTTTTCTTGTTCCAGTTTTCAGTGAAATGCTTCCAGCTTTTGCCACTCAGTATGATATGGGCTGTGGGTTTGTCACTGATGGCTCTTATTATTTTGAGGTATTTGCCTTTAATACCTAGTTATTAAGAGTTTTTAACATGCAGTAGTGTTAAAATTTATCAAAAGGCTTTTCTGCATGTATTGTGATAATCATGTGTTTTTTTGTCCTTAGTTCTGTTTATGTGATGAATGACATTTATTGATTTGTGTATGTTGAACTATCCTTGCATTCCAGGGATAAAGCCTACTTGATCATGATGGATAAGCTCTTTGATGTGTTGTTGGATTTAGTTTGCCAGTACTTCATTGAGGATTTTTGCATCAAAGTTCGTCAAGAATATTGGCCTAAAGTTTTCTCTTTTTTTGTTGTGTCTTTGCCAGGTTTTGATATCAGAATCATACTGACCTCATAGAATGAGATGGGGAGGAGTCTCTCCTCCTCAATTTTTTTGGAATAGTTTCAGCAAGAATTGTACCAGCTCTTCTTTGTACATCTGGTTGAATTCAGCTGTGAATCCATCTGTTCCTGGGCTTTTTTTAGTTGATAGGCTAGTACTGACTCAATTTCAGAGCTAGTTATTGGTCTGTTTAGGGATTCAATTCTTCCTAGTTCAATCTTAAGACTGAACAACAAGAAGATTTAACTATCGTAAATATATATGCAACCAACACAGGAGCACCCAGATTCATAAAGCAAGTTCTTAGAGACCTTCAAAAAGACTTAGACTCGCACACAATACTAGTAGGAGACTTTAATTCCCCACTGACAGTAGTAGGCAGATCACAAAGATATTCAGGACCTGAACTCATCACTGGATCAAATTTTTGTTGTATGTGTCCAGGAATTTATCCATTTCTTCCAGATTTTTTATTTTGCGTGCATAGATGTTAATATTCTCTGATGAGGTTGTTTGTATTTCTGTAGGATCAATGGTAATATCTCCCTTGTTTCTGATTGTGTTTATTTGAATCTTCTTTTTTCTTCTTTATTAGTCCAGCTAGCAGTCTATCTATTTATAATTTTTTTGAAAGACAGGCATCTGGGTTTGTGGATTTTTTTAATGTTTTTTTTTGCTCCCTTAATCTCTTTTAGTTCATTTCTGATTTTGGTTATTTCTTGTTTCTGCTGGTTTTGGTTGTGTTTGCTCTTGGTTCTCTAGTTCTTTTAATTGTGATATTAGGTTGTTAACATGAGATCTTTCTAACTTTTGATGTGGGCATTTAGTGCTATAAATTTCCCTCTTAACACTCTGCCTTAGATGTGTCCCAGAAATTCTGGTATGATGTATCTTTGTTTTCATTAGTTTGAAAGAACTTCTTGATTTCTGCTTTAATTTCATTATTTACCTAAAAGTCATTCAAGAGAAGGTTATTCAATTTCCATGTAATTGCATAGTTTTAAGTAAATTTATTATTCTTGATTTCTAACTTGATTGCATGTGGTCTGACAGATTGATTGTTATGATTTCAATTCTTTTGCATTGGCTCTGAAATGTTTTACTTCCAATTATGTGATCAATTTTAGAGTCTGTTCAGATAAGAAGAATGTATGTTCTGTTGGCTTTTGGTGAAGAGTTCTGTAGACGTTTACCAGGTCCATTTGATCCAGTGCTGAGTTCAGGTCCTGAATATCTTTGTGATCTGTTTACTACTGTCAGTGGGGAATTAAAGTCTCCCACTAACACTGTGTGCGAGTCTAAGTCTTTTTGAAGGTCTCTAAGAACTTGCTTTATGAATCTGGGTGCTCCTGTGTTGGTTGCATATATATTTATGATAGTTAAATCTTCTTGTTGTGTTAAACACTTTACTGTTATGCAATGTCCTTCTTTGTCTTTTTTAAATCTTTGTTCACTTAAAGCCTGATTTATCAGAAACAAGGATTGCAACCCCTGCTTTTTTCTTTTTTCTGTTTGCTTGGTAAATTTTTCTCCATCCCTTTATTTTGAGCCTATGTGTGTCATTTCACCCATCAAGCAATGGGTCTGTTGAAAGCAGCATACCAATGGGTCTTGGTTCTTTATTCTGCTTGCCACTCTGTGTCTTTTAATTGAGAAATTTAGCCCATTTACATTCAAGACTAGTATTAATATGTGTGGATTTGATCCTGTCATCATGATGTTGGCTGGTTATTTTGCAGACTTGTTTATGTGGTTGCTTTATAGTATCACTGGTCTTTCTTCAAGAATTCTTGTAAGGCAGTTCTGGTGATAACAAATTCCCTCAGCATTTGCTTGTCTGAAAAGGATGTTATTTCTCCTTCATTTATGAAGCTTAGTTTGACCAGATATAAAATCTGGATTGGAATTTATTTTAAGAATGTTGGCTATAGGCTCCCAATCTCTTCTGGCTTCCACGGTTTCAGCTGAGTGGTCTGCTGTTAGTCTGATGAGCTTCCCTTTGCAAATGACCTGACCTTTCTCTCTAGCTGCCTTTAACATTTTCTTCTTTCATTTCAGCCTTAGAAAATTTGCCGATTGTGTGTCTTGGGGAGGATCTTTTTGGAAGTATCTCACAGAGTTCTCTGAATTTCCTGAATTTGAATGTTAGACTCTCTATTTAGGTTGGGGAATTTCTCATGGATGATATCCTGAAATATGTTTTCCAAGTTGGTTTCATTCTCCCTATCTCTTTCAGAGACACCAATGAATCCTAGATTTGGTATCTTTACATAATCTCACATTTCTCAGAGGTTTTGTTCATTTCTTGTCATTCTTTTTTCTCTATTCTTGTCTGACTCTTATTTCAGAAAGCCAGTATTTAAACTCTGAGATTCTTTTCTTTGCTTGGTCTGTTCTGCTACTAATACTTGTAATTGCATTATGAAATTCTTGTAGTGTTTTTTGGCTCTATTGGGTCAGTTACATTATTTTCTGTACTGGCTATTTTGTCAGTTTCTGCATTGTTTTATTATACTTTTTAGCTTCCTTGGATTGGGTTCCAAGGTACTCCCGTAGTTCAATGATCTTCATTTCTATTCATATTTTGAGTTATATTTCTGTCATTTCAGCCATCTCAGCCTGGTTCAGAAGCCTTGCTAGAGAGGTGATGTGCTTATTTGAAGAAAAGAAGACGTTCTGGCTTTTTAAGTTGTCAGGGTTCCTTTGCTGATTCTTTTTCATCTTTGTGGGCTTATCTACCTTCAATCTTTGAGAGTGTCGAACTTTGGATTTCTTTCTTTTTTTTTCTATTAGATGAATTTGAGGGTTTGATTGTGGTATAAGGTTGATTCAGCCAACTGGATTTATTTCTGGAAGATTTTAGGGGGCCAATGCACAGCCCCCAAATCCTGAACTGCATGCTTTAATTCTGGAAGATTTGTACTGGGTCCAAACTTTGTTTTCTAGTTTTTTAATGATAGGAATCCACTTCACTGGGGAAGGGGCCAAGAAGGTGCTCCCAGACTGCTGGTCACTGTACTCCAATGGGTGGTGTCAGCCAAAGTGTTTCATAGTGAAGTGACAGTGGATCTAGTCTCATAGTAGCAGCTGTGGCAGAGTCCTAGCAGGTGCTGGGCTGCCTGACTCCCTGTCAGTGTTCACCACAATGGCAGAGGCAATGCAGCTGGAGTAGGGTGTGAGGGACTCCTTCTGGTGACTATGTGCATGGTTGTACTGGAGGTGGTGTTGGCTTGGAGGTAGGGTGCTTGTGGGCACAGTTCTAGATGGCTTCTCTGTTCCCAGCAAGCAAGAGTGCTCACTCAGGGTGAGGGATGATCCACTGTTCTCTGTGTAATGTTAACACAAGGGTATGGTGCTGGTGGTGGCAGATATTGCTGGCTCTGTGCTCACCAAGGCTTCACCTGCAATGGAATTTGGAGCAGGGAGCAGGGATGGAGTACAGACATACATACATACCACACAGATATACAGACAGCAAAGCAATCTGGGGAGTTGCTGTGGGCTAAGGGGAAGCTGCGGCATAAGGAGGGAGCATGAAGGCTGGTACATGGCCACAGGAGCCAACCCACAGGAGCTCTGCAAGTCAGGCATGTTTTATGAATGCAGAAGCTATGGTGTAGGACCCGAGAGCACTCAAGACTGCCCTTCAAGCAAGCATGTCCAGACTAGGGCCCCAGGAGAGACCAGCAGACCAACAGATGGTCAGATCAGACCAGTCATGTCTGATGGGCAAGACTATACTACAGAGTTCAGGTCCAACAGTTCCTCTAGGGCTAAAGCCTATGGGAGCAAGTCAATGCTAGGGGAGTGGCCATTTCTGGCCATGGTCTGCTACAGATGCTTCTGCACCAAACCCTCTGCACTCCACATCAGCTGCCTTGCTGTCCCTACTATTTCTCTAGGCTGCTCTCCCTGCTAATTTAAGTGTCCATGGTGGTTGAGGGGTCTCCTCCTACCAGGGTTCCAGAAGCCCATGGCAACAGCGGATTGCTCCTTGCCAGTTCAATTCACCTATTCCGCCAGAGCCACTCGGGGCCAGAAATAAGTCCCAGTACTTGGTAGCCCCATGCAGGGTTCCCAGCTTTCTCCCCCTTCAGCCCAGCTTTTGTGTCTTCCCTTTTTCCACTCTTGGTGCCTTCCCTCTGAAGATCCGTTAGGAGCACGCCAGCTCTCATGGTCCCTTGATGGGAGCCATTTCACCTGGCTGCTCTAATTGGCCATATTGTCCTCCTCCAAAAGTTATTTCCTTAATGCCACCATATGGCCTGATTAACTTAAAGTTTCAGCTCAAATACAACTTCTCAACAAAGTCTTCTGTAGTTTCCACTCTAAATCAGTACTTCCGATTTTACACACTCATAGCTAGTATGTTTTATTACATGTTACATATTTTTTCATTTTTTTACAGAATATCATTTTTATTTTAGTAATTATGGATTTGCTCTTTAGACTTCTTCCAGTTTTTAAAGTAGAGCTATTTTTGGATTCTCTCACTATAATGGCATTAAATACATTTCAGTTAAATGAAAGAAAGGATGAATGAATGGATGAATATGAGTTCCTTGAAGGCTTTCATGAGCCTTTCTTTTTCTTTGCCCCCACAAATGCCTAAAATATTGTCATTCATAACAAAGGGTCTTAATAAATGTTATATAAATAAAATAAATCCAATCAGTGACCTAGAAACTATGGGACACAGTTTTTATGCATGTTCTAGAACAACAAAACTATTATTAGTTCCATGGAACATAATAAAATAGTTATTAATTTTTTAAAGAATGATCCACTGGAAATTCTGGTTCATCATAGCAGTGTATTTTGCATAGAATTCACATTTTCAACCAACAACTACAAATTCTGAACAAGTTGTCCCTAAAAAAACAATAACTTAAAGGCCCTAAGAGTGATTAAATACAGGCAAAGTTAAATAAATTCAACCCTTAAAAGACTGAAACCAGAGTCAGGTCCATGTTTATGCATCTATCCCATGCAGGTCACTTTCCATCAAAACATCTGAAACTCAAGCAAAAAAATGCAGTCTTTCAGAATTAAATTGTGAGATAAAAATGTTCAGAACTGTCAGAGAGTCTTGAAAATGAGGATGGAATTCCTGAAAAAGAGAATGGCACAGAGTGGGGAGCCCCAAAAATCTACATATTGGGTTGGTGCAAAAGTAAATGTGTTTTTTGTTATTATTTTCAATGGCAAAAACCACAATTACTTTTTCACCAACCTAAAACAAACTTTAATCCTCAGTTGATATCTGCATTGTGTATGTGTGGATGACATTAAATGAAGTTCAGTGGAAATCAACAGCCAAACACTTGAAAAATTTAGAGGGTATTTTAGCTGCTACTCACCATAGAGGAGAACAAATTGAGTCCCAACAACGTAAAGAGCCTTGGTATTTGAAGCTTCAGAGTCTTCCATTGAAACTCAAAAATGGCCGTCCCTCAGAGGTAAATGCTATGATCCAGAACTGAGAGATTCTTCTACGAACAAAACAAGACATTCTTATAAGAGTAAGATAAGAATACCACAAGTTCAAGATAATCAACCTCCCATAACAAAAATCATTCTACAGAGGAGCATAACAGAACATATTATCTCTGCAAAGAATCATCTACTGTGTTCATTAAAATTTTAAGACACAGCTTTTGAAACCCAGAAAACTGGAATGCATAATCAAGAGGAAAAAAATCTACTGAAATAGACCCTGAGATTACTTAGTTTTGTTTTGTTTTTTAATTTAGCAGGAAAATGACTTTAAATATGTTGAATAACTTTAAAGTAGGGGGTAGTCATAATTAAAACAAAAGGATGAATGGGAAATCTCAGAAGAGAAATTGAGACCCTTAAAAACTAGAAATTCTAAAACTTAAAAACTGTACCAGAAATTTAAACGTCACTGGAGGAATTATCAACAAATGAGACACACCACAGAAAGGTTAAGTTAACTTGAAGACAGAGCAATATAAAGTATACAAGCTAAAGAACAGATAGTAAAAGACTGAAAAAAGATTAACACATCTTCAGTAACCTGTGTGAATAATGTCAAGCAGTCTAGCATACATATAATTGAAGTTCCAAAAAAATAAAAGTGATAATAGAACAAAAATAGTTAATCAATTAATAGATCAAATGTTTCCAAATTTGTTGGAAAAATATTAATTTTGAGGTTCAAAAATCCCAGCAAATGATAAACATTTTATAGTAAAATTTCTGAAAAAGATAATAAGAAAATCTTGACAGAAGCCAGAGAATAATACATTATATACAAGATAATAATAAAAATAGCAGATAACTTTTTGTCAAAAACAATAGTCCAGAAGGCAATAAAATGGTCTTTTAGGTAAAAGTGTGAATATTAAATATCCATCCAGCATATTTTCTAGCAAAAATATCTTTTGAAAATGAAAGATAAGACAAAGATATTTTCTAGTACACAAAACCAGAGAATTCATTACCAGCAGACCCATACTATGAAAAATCCTGTCTCTTAAGGATCTCTTATAAGGCTGGTCTAGTAGTAACACATTCCCTTAGCTTTTACTTGTCTGGAAAATATTTTATTTCTCCTTCAAATCTCAGCATCACTCAATATATCCATGTAACAATCCTGTACATGTACCCCCAGAATCTAAAATAAAAAATTGAAATTTTAAAAATAAAATATGAAAAATGAAATACTTAGTGTAAACTTTACCAAAATATGTAACAACGATCTATATTAAAACCTCTGAAACACTACTGAGAGAATTATAAAATACCTAAACAAATGAAGAGGTGTACTATATTTATGGATTGAAAGACTCAACATTGTTAAGATATCATTTCCTCCAGATTGATCTTTATACTCAATGCAATCTCAATCAACTTCCCAATAAATTTTTTTAAAAATAAAAAATGTACACTGATTCTAAAACATGTGGGGAAAAAACCCAAAACCTAGCACAGAAATACATGCACACATCCATATATATGTGTGTGTATATATCCTATACTCAAATACATATACACTCAAATGACTATATATGCATTCATATATGTATATATACACACACATATATGTATGGATATACAGCTCTTTCATTTATACACACACACATATACACATGTCCATATATATATACACACACACACATATGGATGTGTATTGTGTGTGTGTGTATAAATGAAAAAGCTGAAATACTCACCTTACCTTTTCTAAGATCTAGTGTAAAACTAGTAAACTAATAATCAAATAGATAAATATAATAAAATATAGAATGCAGAAATAGACACATACAAAAACTATAGTCAGATGATTTTCATTAAAGAAGCCAATGCACTTCAATAGGGAAAAAATCTTTTTAACAAATGATGTGAAATAACAAAATGTCAGCATAGAAAAAAAAAAAAAACCTCAATTTTTAAGTCAAACCACACACAAAAATTAATTTTAGGTGGACTGTAGACCTACACATAAAAGTTAAGTGTAAAAAGCTTCTAGAAGAAAATGTGGGAAAAATTAGAAAAATCCTTTTGACCTTAGGGTAAGCAAACATTTCTTAAAGAGAAGACCAAAAGAGGACCAAAGACTGGCACGTGCACACACACACACACACACACACACATTTGAGTGCATATATTTAACTATGTATGTGTGTATATATGTGCGTATGTACATATATGTATGTGTGTGTATATATATGAGTATAGGATATATAATAAACTTTTACAAATCATTAATAAAAGGACAAACCATTCAATTTGAAACTTTGAACACATTTCATAAAAGAAGGCCAGTATACACATATATATATTTTATGATATTTCATAAAAGAAGGCCAGTATACACATATACATATATATATTTATATATGTATATACATATATATATTTATATATGTATATACATATATATTTATATATGTATATACATATATATATTTATATATGTATATACATATATATATTTGAATATGTATATACCTATACAAATGACCAGTATGCATACAAGAACATACTCAAGATCATTAACTTTTGAGTAAGTGAAAGTGAAAACCACAATAATGCACCATTTTAAACTCAAGCTTCACGAGAATGACAATACCAAATGTGAATGAGAGTGTGGAAGAACTGGGCATTTCATACTTTGCTAAAGAGAGAATGTAAAATTGGTCATACACTTATCAACCTATTTCACATAGGCATTTATCAAAGATTAATGACAGCCTAAATCCACAAAAATAGTTTCACAATAGTATTCAAAATGACTTTATTCATAATATCCAAAACTGAAAACAATGCAAGTGTTCATCAACAGGAGAATGGATACAAACTCTAATATATTCATATAATGGAAGGTTTTTCTAGGAACATAAATGAATGATATATAAATACATGCAACAATATAAATGAATATTTAAAACATATATTAAATAAAAGAAAACAGAAATGAAAGTTTTCATACTGTATGATTCCATTTACATAAAATGTAAGAACAGGCAAAATAATCTGTGGTAATCGTATTAGGCTGTTCTTGCATTACTATAACGAAGTACATAAGACTGGGTAATTTGTAAGAAAAGAGGTTTAATTGGCTCTCAGTTTTGCAGGCTGTAGAGAAAGCATAGCTCCAGCATTAGCTTCTGGGCATGCCCCTAGAAGTTTACAATCACTGCGGAAGGTGAAGTAGGATTTTGCATGTCATATGGCAAAAGTAGGAGGCAGAGAAAGAGAGGGAGGTGCCATACACTTTTAAACAGCAGGCTCTCACAAGAAGTCACTCTGTCACGAGGAAAGCACCAATGGTATGGTGCTAAACCATTCATGAGAAATACATCTTCATGATCCATTCACCTCCCACCAGGCCCCACCTCCAATACTGGTAATGACATTTCAACATGAGATGGGGACAAATACACAAATTATATCAGTAATAGAAACCAGAACAGTAGTTTCTGATTACTGGTAGGTACAGTGTAAGAGTGAATTTTAGAGGGTTGATAGGAATGTGTTACATCTTGATTTGGGTGGTGATTACACACGTGTATATATTTATCAAAACTTACTAAATTATACACTTATAGTCTGTGTGTTATACTTCATGTAAAATGTACTTCCATAAAAGTATTTAAAATTTTTAAATGTATCTTTTATAAAAATTGGAACTGAAAATGCCAGATCTTCCAAAGTGAAGCATGTTCCTTTGCTGAAGGACTTTTCAGTACCTTAAAAAGACAAATAAGCATGGTTAAGTGTCCGTGAAAAAAATCTAGTCTTTATCATTGCCCTGAGTTATTTGTCTATAAAATTTTTTGTTCTTCCATAGCATCTTGAAGTACAAATATTCTGCAGAAAATGCTTTTGGAAGTGCTGCTCAGAGGGTGTCTTCCATCAGAAGTGATTGTTGCCTGGGCAACACTGCATGGAGGAAAAACGCAAAGTGACCACTCTGTCTGATAGGATCTAGTTTGGAAACCAATTTAACTTCAGTAGTGAGAAATCCTAACCATCAAATTTTTGCAACTCATACATTTTTCACTACTGTAACACATGGTAGTAAATAATGTAGGACTGTTTCCTCTTTTACCAAGAACTTTTGGCCTATACGTACAGATAGCACCAGAGAACTATTGCATTTTATATTTCCATTCATGGAAATTCACTCAATTGAGATATTTCTTAAGAAGTGAAATTATTTATATTTAGATCATAAATGACATTGCATCCTTCAAGGCCCAACTCAAATGACACCTTTATGAATTCTTCATAAAGCCTTTCCAGTACCTTAACAAACTGAAAACATAT
Source organism: Mandrillus leucophaeus (assembly GCF_000951045.1). Taxonomy (NCBI): domain Eukaryota; kingdom Metazoa; phylum Chordata; class Mammalia; order Primates; family Cercopithecidae; genus Mandrillus; species Mandrillus leucophaeus. The sequence goes on from NW_012108886.1 coordinate 846,347, forward strand.
TTTCTTTCACTGAACACCTCTGTTTTGTGTCCTCATAGGGTTGGCTCTATGTCCCTACCCAGATCTCATCTTGAATCGTAATCCCCATAATCCCTATGTGTCAAGGGAGGGACAAGATGGGATGTGACTGGATCATGGGGGGCTGTATTAGTCCATGCCTAGGCTGCTATAAAGACATACCCAAGACAAGGTAATTTATAAAGGAAAGAGGTTTAATTGACCAACAGTTCAGCATGGCTGGGGAGGCCTCAGGAAACTTACAATCATGGCAGAAAGGGAAGCAAACACATTCTTCTTCAGATGGTGGAGGCAAGGAGAAGTGCAGAGTGAAGAGGGAAAATAACCCTTATAAAACTATCAGATCTCATGAGAACTCACTCACTCTCATGATACCAGGATGGAGGTGGAGGCAACCACCCCCATGATTCAATTACCTTCCACCAGGTCCCTCCCATGACACAGGGGGATTATGAGAACTACAGTACAAGATGAGATTTCAGTGAAGACACAGCCAAATCATATCAGGGGCAGTTTCTCCCATGCTGTTCTCATGATAGTGAGTGAGGTCTCATGAGATCTGATGGTTTCATAGGCAGTTTTCCCTGCTCTTGCCCGCTTTCTCTTGTCTGCCATTATGTAAGACATGTCCCTTCTCCTTCCATCATGATTGTAAGTTTCCTGAGGCGTCCTCAGCCATGCAGTACTGTGAGTCAATTAAACTTCTTTACTTTATAAATTAACCACTCTCAGGTATGTCTTTATAGAAGGGTGAAAACAGACTAATACATGGCCCTTATTATTTTCTGTCTTTTATTGGCATTATTTGTATAGTTTACATATCCTACTACAGGACAGAAACTATAGCTCAATAATATCTCTCTTACACAAATATCTCATAGAATAAATTCTTAATACTTGTCGAAATAATAAATGAGCAGTTGATATGGTCATTTTAATAGAGGAGCTTCATCTCTGGAATCACAATGTTGCATTTCAAGGAATTACTTGTTCTACATCACTTTATAATATTAATTCTCCTGGGAGCAGCCAAAATAAAACTGAATGGCTGGTTATTTTCCTTACTGAACTCAACAAGCCACTTTATCCTAAGTGATAAGCCCTCTTCTGTTTCTAAATATCAGTGACATAGTTTTATTATGTATGCTTTTCTAAAAAAGTTCATTTTACAAAAATTAATAATAGTCAATAAATCAATAGATATTTACATAGCATTCACTTTGCAAATAACACTCAGGTAATGTGCATGACCAAGTATACTTACTAAATGGCTAAATTTGTGATACCATCAAACCTGAACAAATATAACCTAAATGTTGCTGTTAGATATGTCAAGAAGCATTTTTTTAAAAATGGGAATGCAGATGCATGGCTATGTTGGGCTAGTGAAATTACATATGCATATTAGAGTATTCAAGGAGCAAAAATTTGGTTTCAGCTAAAGTGAGAATCTTAGCAATGGAAGGGATGACCTCTTCCATTTAACAGATGTGAAAAGTAATGCCAGAAGAAGTGAGGGTAATGTGGGCAATGTCATTACATTCGTGAAGAAAAGAGCCTCATCTAGAACTTATATCTTTGACACCTGACACAGGGATGTTTGAACTTATTCACATGCTGTCTCTTTATAAAGGATTTATACTTACCATCAATTAACCAGTGAAATGTCTACATACTTCAAAACTGAAGTTGTTTTACTTTTGTACTCTTTTGACCATACATGGCTCCTAATCACCTGGACATTGGTTTAAAGACAATCTAGGCTGAGCATGGTGGCTCACGTCTGTAATTCCAGCACTTTGGAAAGCCAAGGTGGGAGGACTGTTTCAGCCCAGGAATTTCAGACCCGCCTGAGCAACATAAGGAAACCCTGTCTGTTCAAAAATACAAAAATTAACTGGGCACAGGGGAGCACACCTGTAGTTGCAGCTATTCTGGAGGCTGAGATGGGAGGATTGCTTGAGTCTAGGAGGTTGTAATAAACCCAGATTGCACCACTGCACTCCAGCCTAGGCAACAGAGAAAGACCCTGTCTCAAAAACAAACAAACAAAGACACTAAAATTACAAGCTTAAAGTGGCAAAGTACTCTGTTGAAAAATATTTAAAGAGGTATATCATTAATATGCAGATAAAACAGAATTCCAAATAGTTAATAAAAATCAGAAAAGAACATTTAAGAGATAAATGATGAGGATGGTAGAAACATTACAAGGACCTATCACTTAGCAGTAATTACCAGTAAAGTAGGGAATTGAGTTTTTGAATAATGGGGTAAAAATAAGATCTCTCATTGTGTTTCTTTTCTACCTCAAATTCTGTATGCTAGTATTACCTATTTAAACATAAAAATCAAAATTAATTGGCATTTTAAGTATTTTTTTAAATGAATGTATGCATAACTTGTGCCTGAAAAGCTACAATAGTTAACTGCATCTTGGTCTGGTTTAGGTAGCAAGTGAAAACATGGAAAGCCTGTATCTAACACAACTAACAAGTATCTAGGCATTTGATAACGACATTATTTTGTCCATTAATGCTTTTCTTTTTCCCACTCCCATCAATTGGGCCCACTTTACAAACCCTAGTTTAGTCTTCACCACATTCATGTCTTTGATGATTCCTCCAGTTCTCATTAAAACTTATTTCTCTAAACTCCAACAGGCCTTGAAGTGTGCACCATATACAACTGGCTCCTTCCTACACTCAAACATCATTCCTTTTTCTTCATTCTGTTTTAAGCATATTGGCATTTTTCTGTTTTTCAAATAAATGTGGCTCATTTCCACCTCAGGGATTGGTCCTTAATTTTCTCTCTGTGTTAAATCTGTCTTTCCACATCTCCATGTGGCTGGCTCCTTCTTGACTCAGGGCAAAGCTCAAATATCACCACTTTGGCAAGACTATCTGGACCACCCAATTTAAAGTAACATTTCTGCCATCATTCTCCATCATGATTTTTTCATCAATATAATATTTCCCTGTTTTATTTTCCTTTTAGGACTCACTACCTGAAATTATCTTTATAACATCTACATGTACTTATTTAATGTTTTTCTTTTTTTTTTTTTTTACTATAAGCATGATGTACTATAAGCGTGATGTATCTTATTCACCACTGTAGTGCTAGCTCCTAATATTATGGCCAGCACATAATAGATGCTTGATAAATATTTACCAAATGAATATCCTGAATTACATTCTGCCTTGTACTACTTGCTGATTATTTCATTCCTTATCTCTCAAACTAAATTATAACTTTCCTATGGCTAAGAACCATGCTACATATTCTATCTGCCTCCCCTACTGCTTGTAGCAAAGATCTGTGCAGATAGGCACTCAAAAATGACTCATTGATCAATTGAGATTATGGTTGTTACACAAGATAGTAGATGGAAGAGAAATACAAACAGATGATCTTAGAGGGGCTTGTGAATGCTGTAATTTAACTGCCTTCACATGTCTAGAATTGGTAACGAGGCAACTCATCACCTGATGCAGAGGCAGTAAACACCTTTCCTCTGCAGTACCCACAAAAGCCCAGATGTCAATACCAGTTAATATCTGAGGTTGCACAGTTCTCCAGAGAGTTTTTACTAAAGGGATAAAGTAATGCATTAAAATGTAAATTTTGCTATTCTGGCTGCTTTGCATTTAGGGAACATCTTTCTTCCAAGGAGCTCAAATAAGTGGCAACAACTCTATTTAACATAAAATACAGTATACATCTCACACAGTCCAAATGAATTGAAATTAAAACTCGTGGGAGTTGTTCTAAAATTCTCTCTTGGCAGCATGGCATACAAATTTGGAAGAAAGAAAAGAGGATACAGTTATTGGAAATGAAAGTTAGGTTGCTCACTTTGTCTCTGAAATTTAAATTCTCAGTAGTCCACAGGAGAGGCTGAGGTGGTATACGAACAATGCCTTCATTTCTGCCACAGGGATTCACACTTACTCTCTTGAGAAAGACAAAAACTTATATCAGACCAAAGTGAAAGATACTTTCTTAAAATTACCCAAGTAAACAATGCTAGTAATTTTGTGGGAAGAAGTTACATAGTTTATTCAAATATTCAACAAACATTTATTGAACACCTACTATGTAAATGCCAGGCTATAACCATGAAATCTTGAAACAAATCTGCCTTCACAGTTTGACTAGGGAGATAGCTGCATAAAAAAGTATCTGCAATACAGTAAACAGAATTCTGATGGAGGTAAGAACAGTGGGAGTACCTAGGAAGAACACTTAATCCTGTTCTAGAAGATCAGAAAAGGCTCTTCAAGGATATAGTATCTCAGTTGAAGCATGAAGGATTGGAAGAACTCTGCAAGATTAACAGAAGTTTCAGACCCAAAGAACAAAATTTACATAGGCCTAGTGTATTAGTCCATTCTCACTCTTCTAATAAAGACATACCCAAGACTAGGTAATTTATAAAGGAAAGAGGTTTAATTGACTCACAGTTCAGCGGCCTAGAAAACAGAGGCTTCAGAAAACTCACAATCATGGTGGATGAGGAAGCAAACATACCTCTCTTCACAAGGTGGCAGAAGAGAGAAGTGCCAAGTGAAGCAGGGAAGCCCCTTATAAAACAATTAGGTCTTGTGAGAATTCGAGAACAGCATAAAGGTAACTGCCCCCATGATTCAATTACCTCTTACAGGGATCCTCCTACCACAGGTGGGGATTATGGGAACTACAATTCAGGATGAGATTTGGGTGGGGACAGAGACAAACCATATCATTCTGCCTCTGGCCCCTCTCAAATTCCATGTCTTCACATTTCAAAACACAGTCATCCCTTTCTAATAGTCTCCCAAAGTCTTAGTTCATTCCAGCATTAACCCAGAAGTCCATATCCAAAGTCTCATCTGAGACCAGGCAATTCCCTTCCATCTATGAGCCTATAAAATCAAAAGCAAGTTAGTTACTTCCAGATACAATGGGACTACAGACATTGGGTAAATTCATCCATTCCAAATGAGAGAAATTAGCCAAAACAAGAGGGCTACTGGCCCCATGCAAGTCCAAAATCCATTAGGGCAGCCTTAAACCTTAAAGTCCCAAAATAATCTCCATTGACTCCATACCTCACATCCACATCACACTGATGCAAGAAATGGGCTCCCATGGCCTTGAGAAGTGCCACCCCTGTGGCTTTGCAGGGTACCTCCCCCTTCCTGCCTACTTTCATGGGCTGACGTTGAGTGTCTTTGCCTTTTCTAGGTGCACAACGCAAGCTGTAAGTGAATCTACCATTCTGTGGTCTGGAGGATGGTGGCCCTCTTCTCAAAGGTCTAGTGAGCAGTGCCCAGTGAGGACTCTGTGTGGGTATTTCAACACCACATTTCCTTTCTGCACTGCCCTAACAGAGGTTCTCCATCATGACTCCACACCTGCAGCAGACTTTTGCCTGGACATCCAGGCATTTCCATACATTCTCTGAAATCTGAATGGAGGTTCCCAAACCTCAATTATTGACTTCTGTGCATCCACAAGCTGAATATAACATGGAAGCTCCAAGACTTGGGGTTTACACCCTCTGAAGCAATGGCCTGAGCTGTATATGTTGGCTCCTTTTAGCCACTGCTAGAGCTGAAGCAGCTGGGACTCAGGGCTGCATAGAGCAGAGGGGTCTGTGGCCTGGTCATATCCCAAGGCTGCATAGAGCAGAGGGATCCCTTGGCCTGGCCCTGGAAACCACTTTTTCCACCTAGGCTTCCAGTTCTATGATGGAAGGAGCTGCTGTGAAGGTCTCTGACATGCCCTGGAGACATTTTCCCCATTGTCTTGATGATTAACATTCAATTCCTCATTACTTATGCAAATTTCTGTAGCAGACTTACATTTCTCCCTAGAAATTTTTTTTTCCTATTGCATCATCAGGCTGCAAATTTTTCAAACCTTTACGCTCTGCTTCCTCTTGAACACTTTGCCACTTACAATTTTTTTCCACCAGATACCCTAAATCATCTCTCTCAAATTCAAAGTTCCACAGATCTCTAGGGCAGGGGCAAAATGCCCCCAGTCTGTTTGCTAAAACATAGCAATCTCATCTTTGTTCCAGTTCCCAAGAAGTTCCTAATCTCCATCTGAGACCACCTTAGCCTGGACTTCATTGTCCATATTACTATCAGCACTTTGGCACAGCCGTTCAACAAGTCTCTAGAGGTTCCAAAATTTCCCGTATTTTCTGTTCCAACCTCTGCCTGTTACCCAGCTCCAAAGTTGTTTCCATGTTTTCAGGTATCTTTATAGCAGCAACCCACTCTCTATGGTACCAATTTACTGTATTAGCCCATTTTCATGCTGCCAATAGAAATAGACCTTAGACTGGGTAATTTATAAAGAAAAAAGGTTTAATTAATTCACAGTTCAGCATGGTTGGGGAGGCCTCAGGAAACTTACAATCATGGCAGAAGGGGAAGCAAACGTGTCTTTCTTCATGAGGCAGCAGAAGAGAGAAGTGCTGAGTGAAGGAGAGAAGCCACTTATAAAACCATCAGATCTTGGGAGAACTCACTATGAAGAGAACAGGATGAGAGTAACCACCTCTATGATTCAATTACCTCCCACCCGGTCTCTCTCAGGAAATGTGAGGATTATGGGAACTACAAATCAAGATGAGATTTAGGTGAGGATACAGACAAACCATATCACCTGGACACAGAAAGACTATCTAGTAAAAAGGACATTTACATAAATAATATAACAGAATTGCAGAGGACACAATGCACTCTGAAAACAGTCACAATTTGTTCTGTAATTGAAACTAGCTTTAATAGGACATACCAAAAATAGACATCATATCATGAAAGAGAAAGAAAGAGAGAGGGAGAAAGAGAGAGAAGGAAGGAAGGAAGGAAGGAAGGAAGGAAGGAAGGAAGGAAGGAAGGAAGGAAGGAAGGAAGGGTCGGTGGGTCTACATGCTCTCTAGCCAATCAAATAACAGTATCCAGAAAAAATGAACAAGAATATTCTTCCAAGTAAACTATTTAAATATTCTCCTTTCCATCTTGTCCTTCATTCTAATACAGCCAATGGCATGAACCCACATTGTCTAGTGACATAGTCTGACTCTATTTTGTCCTCAAACACTTTGTTTCAGTGTCAAAGCTCATTTGTCCACCTGAGGGCTTTAATCTCCTGATCCATCCCCTTCTCCCCATTGCACCTTGCTATTTTATCTGGAGAAGTACCAAACTTCTCACCAAGAGGAGCTTCAGTTATTTGATTTCTACTAATATGCCAGATTAATGTGTAGAGTTGTGTGAATCTGGTGTAATCCATCACACAATCAGATGCTGGCCTTCCCTTAATGAATGCGTAATAGAGAATGACATTATCCATTAAGTCAGAATAAGATGGAGCCGGCACATAGAGTAAAGGCCAACACCATGAGTAGCCATCTGTAAATCCTTTGATTTCAGAACTAAAGCCTAATTGTCACACTCCTCAGGGGAAATGTAACTTGGTGGGGTCCACTCTGTCAGGACAAGTGTCAGTGGAGCACCTCTGAGTGAGAACTGAGTAGTCTGGCTTTGGGTTGTTAAAAGAAAAAACTTTAGGCAAATTAAATTTAGCAGAGTTTAATTGAGCAAAGAATGAGTCAAGCATTGGGCAGCCTCCAGAACAAGAATAGGTTCAGAGAGGCTGCAGGGCTGACACATGATCCGGTAACATTTATGGACAGAAAAGGGAAAGCAAAGTACAGAAAATGGAAGTGAATTGCAGAAACAGCTGGATTGCTGACAGCTGGCGTTTGCCTTATTTGAACCTGGTTTGAACAGTTGGCTGCCTGTAATTGAAACTCAGCTGCTGTGATTGGCTGAGACTCAACTACTTATACAAAGTATATTACAATCTATTTACACGTCAAGTTAGGTTACAGTTCACTGTGTAGAGAGAAATGTTTAAACTTAAAATATGTATGGAGACAATTTTAGGCCAAATTGAATTCAATGCGACAGGGTTAAGTCTGTCTTGGGGAGACTGCATGAGGAAAAAGTGAAATTCTGTACATTGTGTTTGTTGGTGAACCAGGCTAAAACATTTGCAGACATACATTAAAAACCACCAGATTTAATCATAGTGTCTAAAATACTTAAGACAGTCAAGAGAGGCAATGCACTGAGGTGTAAAGAACCCACAGTTGGGAGTCATGGAGCTGGAGCCCAGTTCCAGCTCAGCCAGCCACTCATTTTAAAATTTGGGCTTCATTTCCTCCAACCAGATAGTCACTAAGTTACCTTCTGGTGCTAACATTCAATGACTAGCTTATCAATCTTTGCCACAGTCATACAATAAGAATGGTCTCCCTTACTACCTTCTGGGCTTCAAAGTACTACCTTTTCTTCACTTGCCTGAATTGTTGTGCCTTCTTGGGAGCCAGAATAAGAAACAAAAGCAGAAATGATTCTGGAAAATAGAAACTTGTTTAAGTATATCAACCACGTGATGTCCACCAGCATTACAGGTAGATCTCATGAGACTGCTTAATACTAGTTCAAAGGAACAATCGTTTACAAAGGTATATATATAATTAAGCACACTTTCATCCAATTTTCCTCAGCATTGTAATAACAACCAACATCCTGTAATAAGCTACTGGGACATTATTAGATGTGAAGATAATTGAGCCTGAAAATGCAGGTTCCTTGTTCATCAGAGCTATTTGTTCTTCATAGTCTTATGGGAGCCTTGGCGATATTTTGATGTTTTATTATCTACAGTACTAGTAACTAGAGTCCTAACAGTAAGGGGACTAACTCTTAGCTTTTAGGCTTAATTTGCCTGTAAACCAAAGGTGTCCCAAAGCCCAAAATGTAAGAATGATATTTACATTACTCACAGATTGTAAAAAAAAAAAAAAAAAAAAGATAATGTGACAGAGATGGCATTGGTCCTATAAAGCCTAAAATATTTACCCTCTGGTACTTTGCAATAAAAGTTTGCCAAGCCTTGAACTAGACTAAATATGAGACTTCCATTACTTAAACCTTATATAATAAAAAGCTAGGGACTTCTTTTATACTTTACCCTAATTTTCGAGAAAATAACTAAAATATCCCTCTTAAGGTAAAGCTCCCTGAGATTCTGTCTTGAAACAAAAAAAGAATAAAAGCTATGGAAGCAAGACACAATAGGAGAACTCAGATTAGAGACTCAATAACACAGGTAGAGGATGAAGACTAATTACTTGGGTGAAGAGAAGCAGAAGAAAATGCTCAGAAGAGGGAACATGGGGAATTTGAAAAAATCCACATGGTCCAGCTAAAGGTCAGAGTACAAAGTGAGTAATAACAAAAATTAAGGCTACATAAGTAAATAAACGTTAGAAATGAAATAACTTATACACAGAAAAATATCTAGATATTATACTGAGGGCACTGGGGAGCAACTGCAATGATAGTCCACTGCTATCCTTAATACTTATCACTAAGCCCAGAGCATCCTCTAGACAAATGAGTCAGATACTATCCTGAATGTGAGACTATAAGGGAGTTATTGAGTGGAGAACAGGGGATGTTATTGGATCTCAGGTCCACAAGAATTCTAAGATCTATAAAGCATCCATTTCCCTCTACATGTTCCGAAGTCCCCCAGATGACTTCAGACATTTCAGGTAGAATTAGGGATATTAGAAAAAGTACTCTGAAAATAAAAATCTGAGACTCAGGAGAATATCCCAGGGAAACATATTTTGACAAAACACATGCCAAAAGAAATAGCATGTTGCTTGCTGTCAAGGAATGGTTATCATATTGTCCACTGAGGGACCAGAAGAAATAAGTTATCTCATTTATCATGTGTCTAGGTAGGGGGAAATTAAAAACAAAACTTTACTCAACAAACTGCAGGGTCAAAATCTATTGCCTCTTGCAATTTTCTTCCAGATTATAAAATAAACACCTGTTTTGACAATTCTCCTGCAAACTCCTCTGCAAAATGCATCATTCTGCTCTGAGAGCTAACTGGTCATATGCAAAGCTCTGCAGGGACCCTGGGAGAGAAGATAGGAAAAGAGAGAGACAAGAAGACACCCACCTGCACTTTTGTGAAAGCCTTTAGGAAATAATGAGCCTGGATTCTGGTACCAGATGCCAAGAAATAGTAGGTCCAAAGTTATGAATTGTGCCTGCCATTGGTTAAAATGGTCAGAGAAGAGAAAACTGAGTTTCCATGCCCTGTGGGAGCCAAAGTCTCAAAGCTGTCTGAGAACCACCAAATGGAGTTGTGGCGGGAGTATATTAGGGAATGAAACTGAAGGACACATCATGCCTGATCCCTTCAGGTGAGCAAGAATGCAATGGTTTGAGGTGATGGCTGTTGAAATAATTTAATGAGTCAATAGAGTTTGAAATGAACTTTGCATACCTCTTGTGCATTACTTAAATCCCCATGGCCTCATCTTTTCTCCAGCCATGGCAGGGACCAGAATCAGGCAAGCCTCAACCAGCTTCAAACAGTGTCACCTGGCAGTGCTTCACCTCAGTGTGTACTGCCCACCTTCTACTCCCTGGGATCCTGCAGGGAACCACTGGGCACTCACTCACATGCCATGCAAAATACAGAAGAGTTCATGTCCCCTGGGGCAACTGTTGGCCAAAGAATGGATCACAATTGCCCAAGTATCATTATTTCCCCTTGCCTCTTTTGGATGAACATTTCTGAGTTCCATTTTATCCAGCTCCTCAGAAACTCTTTCAGAGTCAATTACCAGTTGTTTGTAGCAGTAGCCAAATCAGTAACATACCTTTTTAAAGGCCTCCCCTACCTCCCCTGTTTTCACTCCTGTTTCTCATGCCTGCCTTCTATGATCACATCCCTAAACCCTCTGTATACCAGTTTTCCCTCAGTCTCTGCCTTCAGGGGAAGCATGAGAGGATAAGACAGGGGCCATTTTGGAGTTGTGATCCACAGGACTCTTAGTTTATTTATTAATTCAACATATACTTGCTCTGTTTCTACTCTGCACCTGGCCCTTTTCTAGGTGGTGGGGACATAGCAACAAACAATGTTCCTGTTTACGTGGAGCTTGCATCCAAGTGGGAGAGACACATAGTAAGCAAATAAAATAAAAAACAAGGTCATTTCATAGAATGATGAAACCAAGAAGAAAACAAAACATGTGAATGTGATAGGGAGAAGAATGAGTGAGAGGAGCATGGCTTTTTAGATGGTAAAGGAAAGAAGTCTTTCCTCAAGAGGGGACATTTGAGTTCCACCCTACACTTCAAGAATTAGCCTTGAGAGGATCATATAGAAAAATGTTCCAGGGAAAAGAAGCAGTAATTATGGAAGCTTTGAGTGAAGAAAAAACTTGATATATTTCAGAGATGTGCCTGGGATCCATTTAGCAAGTGAGAGATTCACATGTCCTGAGATTGGAGAAGTGGAGGGCTAACCCAAGTGGCCAACACCAGACTGTACCCAGAATTACTCCTCCTCTCAAATCTCCCATATATTCTTACTGGGTCGAGTTTATCATTTCTGTACTCTTCCTCTGGGAGGAGTTTTCTTCTTACTCGTTATCTAGAGGATAGTCTGTGGAGCCCTCACTATGAGTTTCCTCAATATCAGTGGCTTGGCTACAATCTCATGCTCTGTAGTGATAGAAAATGAGATGGGGTTGATTACATGGGGGTTGGAAAATCCAGCATCAAAGCCACTCCTGGTTAAGAAGGTGGTACACAGAAAAGAGTCATAGAAAATAAATTAATATATATAATTCACATATCAGAAAAGGATTCTGAGAAGTTCAAGGGTTCATATCTATATCCTGCTAAAATACCAGAGCTCATGCAAAATGATATGCTCTTCTTCTTAAGAACAAGGAAATTCTGTCACTCCATCCAGAATCTTAACTTTCTCAAAAATTCCAACTGAATCTAACATAAATACTTCATTTTATCAGCAAAATGGCACAATGGACCATTTACCCTCTATATAGATATAGAATTCTATTTCTTATTTGCAATAACTAATCCCACAGAGATCATTTCCCTCTCATCCCCTCATCTCCCAGGGCTCCTGCATTAGTCCATTTTCATGCTGCTGAGAAAGACATACCCAAGACTGGGTCATTTACAAAAGAAAGAGGTTTATTGGACTTACAGTTACACATGGCTGGTGAGGTCTCACAATCATGACAGAAGGCAAGGAGGAGCAAGTCACATCTTACGTGGATGGTGGCAGGCAAAGAGAGAGAGATTGTGCAGGGAAATTCCCCCTTGTAGAACCAATGTATTTCATGAGACTTTTTCACTATCACAAGAACAGCACAGGAAAGACCTGCCCCCATTATTCAATTACCTCCCACTGGGTACCCCTGATAACAAGTGGGAATTCAAAATGAGATTTGGGTGGGGACACAGCCAACCCATATTAGCTCCACACCCTCACACTGTCCTTCCTTTCTCCAATTTTATTTAATACTGGCTTTCTGGCCCTTTATTGCATAACGACTAGAAGTGTTAGCCCTGACCAAATTCAGGCATCAGTCATTATGCAAGTGATGATTATTTTTTGAGATATCCATACATAGTTGTACACTCTACAAATGTGTACAACTAGTCCTGATCTCAGAGAGACAGACCAAAATAATATAAAATAAACCCTCTTCCTCTTAAAATGTTTCTCCCATCCAGACCTCAGAGACGCCAAGTGTGTAACAGTGTGCTTCAGGCTGAGGAAAGTTCAGGATCCCCAATCAAACTTTTCTTCTTCCCATCGTCTCAGAGAAACTTTTCCTCATTCCCATTTGAATTGTTAATCCTCTCCTGTTGCTGTTGGCAGAAACATATATCTTGTGTCATTTTGATAAAGTTGTGCATTTAATGTTCCTACAGTTAAGTGAGAGGGGAAAAAAATCTAACATTTTTAAAATGAGGCACTTCAAGCAGCAGAGAGAACACGATGTCGAATGACTAATTCCAAGGTAGCAGGTTACCCCCAGGAACATACATCATTTTCCAGCCTGCAGAAAATAACGGGCATTTTTCATTTTTCTCCTCAGCACACACATTTGGTTTTATCCCCCACTCTGTGGGAAGGAGGGTGTCTGGTTTTGTTTCTTTGGAGCATCCGACACATAGAGAAGAGGTATATTTTCCAAGCCTTTCTCTCCCAAAGGAAGGAAACATGTTGAGACTCTGAAACTCACTATCCTACCATCAACCATGACCTGGGACAAAATTTCAAAGCATTCCTTCCTGAGATAATCAAATAAAACATTAGGACTATGAGGAACCTAACGAGGCCATGTCTAAAGCCAGTGCCATTTTTGTCAATAATAGGAAAGGCAGCAGTAAAGGATGCCTCTCAGGACCTCACCACTGTCTGGTGGGTGTAGTTACCACTAGACAGTCTCCTTCCCACCACTTAGACTCTGAAAAGAGCCAGAAAATACAGATATTCAAGCATCACTTCTCAGTTATCCATGCCCAGACAGAAGCCCTACTGCTGCTGTCACGTGCCTAAAGGGATAGAGCCAAGAACTAGAAACTTAAATCACACAGTTGAAATTTCAAGGATGTAAATAATGTGAATTTTTGAACTGAGATTTTGCAAGTTCTAGAATCCAGGGTTTCTTTTTGTTTTTTCATTTAGACTTGTAGCCCATTAGCTTTGGTAAAATATGAATAAAGAGGGTAGATCTCATGTCAAGTGTTCTTACCACAATAAAATAAAATTAATCAAGTTAAGAGGGAGAGTATGGAATTTTCCCTAAGATAAATGAAGAGCTGCCTCTGCAGTATTTTCATAGAATCATCTATTAATCAGGTTTTCAAATAATAATTTCAATTAGTGAACTCCTACCATGTGCCAAGGCTGTGATATGGACTTTGAAATGCATTAGATCCTTATAACAGCTCCATGATAAAGATTTTCTCTTTAGTATAATAAGCTCACCTCTTTCCCCCAGCAGCCACCATCCCAGGAGAATGTTAGCTTGTGTGAGGACTCCCTCTTTGCCTTCTTTACTCATATATATCCTCTGCCTCCTGCTCAGCCCATCCCACCATTGCAGATGAGACACTTTGGTCAAATGAACAGTTAGACTATGGACTTGATGTGCACATTTATCTAAAGTAGCAATTTGTGTTTTTGTTATATATGTTATGTACTGTGTTTGATTTTTGCCACTGTCTCTCAAACATCTAGTCGATGCATGGCATTCTCATAAATTTAATAATGTGAGACAGTGCTATTATTCTCAAGGACAGAGGAGGAAACTGAAGCTCTTTCCCTCTCACTATTTTGAATGCTATTTGCCTGGGTAACTACTACCAGTTGTATGATCTTACTCAGAAAAGTCTTTCTTAACATCACCCACCCAACCATGTTGCTTCTAAGTTACAGCCACAACCATACTTGATTATTCATATTATTTGTTTAGTTATCTGCTTCTTCCACATGAGGTGCCTTATTCATCACCTTTTATCCATAAAATTTGTGAAAAACAGAAGAGTTTACAAATCATTTTCACAGGTTTTATTTTAACACATGGATGGGACAGATATGACCATTCACATTGTTGGAAGAATTGGACAAAGTCTCAGAGAGGTAAAGTGGTTTTCCCAAAGATGCACAGACGTTTTCTCAAGTGTCCTAAGCAAAACTGGCTTTTCTTGAGTGGGAAAAAGCTAGGGTAAGCTGTATGCTCCTTGGTCTCCTGGTAGATTCATCAGGACTTAGCACATTTTATCTTAAGCAGAGATACTGAAACACTCATACTACAAAGGTAACCAGATACCTCTGAAACTTTAGGACTGTCTATATATGAAACATGTGCCCTTGGATTTAGGGCAAAATCTGAATTTATGCCAGGGAGACATTATAGATTTGGTTTGAATCAGATCCATGAAAATTGTAAAGGAAAACTAAAATGCTCACTGTACCAAAATCTGTGCTGTAGAGCAGGTCTCCTTGTTTTGAATCCCTTTTCCAATTCTCACTGGGTGTGTGACCTTGAAAAAATGTTTAACCTCTCTGAACCTCTTCAAGATAAGTTTTCTTATCTTCACAATAGATATATTAGTGTGTACCTGAGGAGCCTATAGATAGGATTATATGCAATAATGCATTTAAAGGGTTTAGCATAGTGTCTGTCATGTGTGAGTTGACACTGAAAGTCAGATGCCTGATAGTGAGGATCACAATGTGAGGAGGAGCAGGCACAACAGACTGAATAGTTGCCATATGTTTGATCCCGGTTTCTTTCAGGTAAGTCTTTTCAAGGACATATGAATGAGCAGCAAAGGATTCAAAATGACCATGCTGAGCCATCCAGATACTACAAACTGAGGAAGGGGTTTTGCCAAAGGGAAGTTAGAGTCCAGAGGCTAACTCCTCAGTGCTTGCCTTGGAATTAGGTGGTAGAGCTAGGATTTGGACCCACTTCCTTGAGCCACTAGACCCACACATGCTCCTTTTAATATAAACTTCTTCCCTTAAAAGGTAGAGCTTTCCTAGGGGACTGCAAATTAGAAGAAACCTCAAAAGGTCCAAACACTGTGAGGAGTCACTGGGGAACCAAACTCTTCTAAGATGGATCCAGAGTGTCCAATCTCCTTTTTCTGAATATAAGGAAAAGTCCATAGCTTTGAAAGCAGTTTTAAAAGGGACCAGTGCCAGCTGTGGTGGCTCACATCTATAATCCCAGCTCTTTGGGACACTGAGGTGGGAAGATGGCTTGAGTCCAGGAGTTCAAGGCCAGCCTGGGCAACATAGTGAGACTCCATTTCTTTCTTAAAAATAACTACAAATTTTAGAAAAAAAATTGTAACAGAAGATGGGGGCAAATGCTTGAGTGCCTGCTTCCCCCTTGCACAGTAGCCAGTATGAAGAATGGGGTCTGGTTTGCAGGTCTCCGCATGCTGGCCCCATCCCTTCTAAGCCTGTTCCTCCTCCCATGAAGAACAGAACTCAATTCCCCTTCCCAGGCTCAAAACACCTTCACTCAGACCTACTGGGTAAAAGTAAGAAAGCTTTATATTGGGTTTGCTGTGTACCAGGAGCTATACTAACATTTAACATGTGCCATTTTATTTAATCCTCTCACAAATCCTATGTCATGAGTGTTATTATCCCTGATTTGCAGATTGGGAAACTGAAGTCAACAGGATTGGGGACATCCCCAGTGTCATTCAAATGAGAATTGGGGGATCCCAGCTGCAAAACCAGGTCTATCAGACTCAAAATCTATATGCAATATAGCACTGTCTCACCCTGAAGAGAAACTCCTCAAGAGACTGTATGTTCATAACAGCCAATGTTAGCTCCTAGGAAAGTCAAATCGATCTAGATCCTTTTTATTAGGACAGTGCATCTTTTCTGGGAACAAGGTTGGTCTTTTAAACTGCCAAAGCACTAACTCCAAGAGAAATGTGTGTACCAAACCATCTCATTTGTAGATGGCAGCCACCCTGATTTGAAGCGGATTAAATATCAACAACAGCACCTGTGACTTCTATGATCTCTGAAGGCTGGCAGGATAAATTAAGCGTAACATTCTCTGTACCATCCTTCACCACTACCGAATGGTGTATTTGTTCACTCTGAGTAATAGAGCAAACACAGAACAGTGAAAATGTATGATATATTGGAAGCTTTAGCTTATGCAAGAAAGATGGCTTATTTTTTCTCCGCACACTCTGTGCACCTCCATTAGCTCATGCACCAGCTGCAGAGCTGTCCTTCAGAAGGACAACACAAGGAATAGAGACTGTGGGATCAAATAGACAGGGATTCCCATAACAGCTTTGCTTCTTCCCCTGCTGTAGGACATTATTTGCATTTATTCATTTTACGAATATTTAGTATGTGTCCAGCACTATGTTAGGCAGAGTGAACACCAAGGTGAAGGAAATATGTCCCTGCTCTCAAGGAGCACACGGAGCAGTGGGAGAGACTGACAAAACAGACCAACAATTATGTTACAGTGTGGAGAGTGCAGGAAGAAAGATCCACGCATGGTCACTTGCATATCTTTCAGCATCTTTAAACCTCTCCTCATCTGTGAAATGGAAAGAATAATGAAGACCTATTTCACAAGGCTGGGGTGAAGACTAACTGATATTGGGTGGAAGGTGTCTATAATCTGGCAAGAGTCACACAAATTGTGGTTTTGACCGTCTATGGTCCAGTTTAACCGAATGAAAGTGAAGCAGGATGGAAAGGCAAAAAAGGAAGACAGATGTCTGCATGGTGAGATTAGACACTGTTATGTTAACCTCCCAGGTTTCTCTGAATTGGCTCCGTAGGGGACACGGAGTGAAGACAGGATGTGGGCAGGTAACTGGCTGGAGGCCCCGCTGCACATGTTCAGCTCATATTTTCATGGTTTTATACACTGGGGCTCCAAATAGGATTTCATTTAAACAAAAGGGTTCCACATCTTAAAAATATAAAATAAAAAAACTTCAAGTGCCACGCTATCCCAAACTCCAAAAATGTGTGATAATATCCTGATTGGGGAACTCCCAATAAGGAGGGTATCTTTGCTATTGTTGGAAAATATAATTAAAAACAAAATATTCCCCAAAAAGAAAATTTTTCCACAATGTCAGAAAAGAGAAAATGTAGCCAAGTAGATAAAGCCTATTACATATAAGTAGAAGGACTTAGCAGCACTGTTTTGTCACACAGTTTATCCTAAACTCACCTGGAAATCTGAGTCCCCACTTACATTAGTTAATAGCTGTGTTAGGCTGTTCTTACATTACTATAGATACTTGAGATTATGTAATTTATAAAGAAAAGAGGTTAAGTGGCTCATGGTTCTGCAGGCTTTATTACTTCAACTTTTTTAGAGTCTACATATAAGTGAGATCATGCAGTATTTTTCTTTCTGTTTCACCTAATATAATGACCTCCAGTTCCCTTCATGTGGCTGCAAATTGTAGGAAGCATGGTGACAACATCTGCTTAGCTTCTGGGGAGGTCTCAGGAAGCTTACAACCATGGCAGAAAGTGAAGTAGGAGCAGGCATGTCACATGGTGAAAGCACAAGCAAGAGATAGCAAGAATGAAGGTACCACATACTTTTTTTTTTTTTTTTTTTTTTTTGAGATGAGTCTTGCTCTGTTGCTGAGGCTGGAGTGCAGTGGTGCAATCTCAGCTCACTGCAAGCTCTGCCTCCCAGGTTCATGCCATTCTCCTGCCTCACCCTCCTGAGTAGCTGGGACTACAGGCACTTGCCACCACGCCCAGCTAATTTTTTGTATTTTTAGTAGAGACAGGGTTTCATCATGTTAGCCGGGATGGTCTTGATCTCCTAATTTTGTGATCCACCCACCTCAGCCTCCCAAAGTTCTGGGATTACAGGTGTGAGCCACTGCACCCAGCTGGTACCACACACTTTTAAACAACCAGATCTTACAAGAACTCCCTCGGGATCACAAGAACAAGACGATTGGGCTGCTGTTAAACCATTTATGAGCAATCTAACCCTATTACCTGATCACCTCCCAGCAGGCCCTACCTCCAACACTGCGGATTAAAATTCAACATGAGATTTAGGCAGGGACACAGATCCAAACTGTATCAATTGTCATCATATAAAGGAAAGATAAACTTCTCATATTTGTATAACAGGTGGTAGTTTTGCAATTTGTCAGAGTACCATGAAGTCAGTCTTTTACCCTTCTACAGAAACTGGGAAATAAGGTTTTTACCTCCTTAATGTTTACATAATGTTTACATTTCAAAAGGATGGTTCCCATGTCTCTGAGAAAGACATTACTGGGTTGTAAAACTATCAAGAGGCTTTTAGTAAGATTTACATCTCAAAGGGCAGAGAGAGAATTAACAATTACAAGTTTTTGTTTTGTTTTGTTAATTAATGAAAATTGCATATATTTTTGTGTACAACAACGTTGAAAAATATGTATACATTGGGAGGAAAATGGCAGATTGGAGACAGGACTAATGTGGGGCTCCCACTTGGACAGACAGAACAGCGTGTGGAGACCCACATTGTGAACTTTTACTCCAAGAACCACTGGAGGAACATACCAGGAAAACCAAAAGAATTCACAGATCCTTTGAAAGAAGTGGTTTGCTGCTGCAAACTCCATGAGACAGCCGAACAACTGTGAGTTTGTAAAGTGTGAGAGTGGGTAAAGTCTGCCTCTGAACACACATTCCCACTGGAGAACCTAAAAATCCAGACCACAGGAGAAAGATGTAGCCGTACCTAGAGCTGAAATGGGTTTAGGGAGCTGAGTGAAATATAAAAGTAGAAAAAGCAGTGAGAAGAGCCCTGTGGGTACTCCCAGTCCCCAGCTCAAACCCAGGGAAGCCATTCCTGGCCTTATCTCATGGGGTTCCTTGAGGAAGGCAGCCAGCAGAATTAGGGTGGGGTCACAGGTTGAAGGAAGCTTCTATCTAAACTTGGTAATAATTTTGACTGAGCACAAATTTTCCTGAGTTGAAGCCAGGATTGGGGAGCAAATGGGAAGTACAGATACGAGCACAGAAGCTATAGCTGACAGTGCAGATAGGTGTGGGAGGGTGAGCTCTGAAGAGCCCTTCTTGCTTTCTTAGCAGGAAGGCTTGTAGCCTGGAGCAAGAACTCAACCCTGTGCATCAGCTGCCTGGATATAAACTTGGTGCTATTTGTGGGGCACGGTGGGAGTGAGACTGGAGACTGGCCTTGCTGGCTCTGGATAAGGCCTGCCACTTCTGGCTTATCCTCACTTCTGTGGCAACTTATATGATGGGGCAGAGGCAGCCATAATCCCCCTAGGAACATAACTCCATTGACATGAGAACCACCCTCTGTTTCCCACAGTAGCCACAGCAAGCCTCACCTAAGGAGAATCTGAGTTCAGATGCCTAACCCTGCCCTTAACTGGTGGTTTTTCTCTACCTGCCCTGGTAGCTGAATACAAAAACATAAACTCTTAGAAGCTCTATGTCCCCACCCATTGCCTGAAAAACCCCAGTACTTTTCTTGACCAACACAGGGCAAACCTAAATCCCCCTTTAACTCTTATAGTGGCTGCTCTCTTGAAAGAGCCACCTCTTAGATGTAGGCCAACGAACTCAAGCCATTACAGCAACTCATAACAGGACAACTTTGCTCCAACAAAGGAGAAAACAACAACTAATTCCACCACCAGCAATAACCTGGATAACCAGAGGTCCTGAGTCTGTCAACACGACAACTTCACTGCTACCATAACCAGCATTCAAGAAAACCAATCCACTAAACAAAACTACAGCCGAGGACTCCCACAGAGTACACTTCAATCCTTTGCCACCTATACCAGTACAGGTGTTAGTATCCATGACTGGAAGACCTGAAGATGAATCACATCACAGGACTCTGTAGACATTCCCCAGCACCAACCAAGAGCCCGGTAGCCCTATTGGGTGGCTAGACCCAGAAGGGCAACAACAATTACTGCAGTCTGGCTCTCAGGAAGCCCTATCTCTAGGGGAAGAAGGAGAACACCACATTGAGGAATTACCCCATGGTAGAAAAAAATCTGAACAGTAGCCCTTGAGGTTTAGATCTTTCCACTGAAACAGTCTACACAAATGAGAAGGAACCTGGAAAGTATTTCTGGTAATATGACAAAACAAGGTTTCATAACACCCTTAAAAGATCACACTAGCTCTCCAGCAATGGGTACAAACTAAGAAGAATCTCTGAATAGCCAGATAAATAATTCAGAAGGCTATTAAGCTACTCAAGGAGGTAGCAGAGAAAGATGAAAAACAATTTAAAGAAATTTATATATATATACAGGGTATTAATGAAAAAGTCTCCAGATAAATAGATACATTAAAGAAAAGACAATCACAACTTCTGGAACTAAAGAACAACTTAGAGAAATGAAAAATACACGAGATAGAATAGACCAAGTGGAAGAAAGAGCTTCAGAGCTTAAAGACAAGGCTTTCAAATTAACCCAGTGAGAAAAAGACAAAGAAAAAAGAATTTGTAAAAATGAACAAAGCCTTCAAGAATTTGAGATTATGTTTACTGACCAAATGTAAGAATAATTGGCCTTTGTGGGAAAGAAGAGAAATCTAGAACTTTGGAAAACATACTTGAGGGAAAAATTGAGGAAAACTTTCCCGGTCTTGCTAGAGAGTTAGACATCCAAATACAAGAAGCTCAAAGAACACCTCAAAAATTCATTAAATGAAGATCCTCACCTAGGCACACAGTCATCAGGTTATCTAAAGTCAAGACAAAGTAAATAATCTTAAGAACTGTGAGAATAAATCATCAAGTAACCTATACAGGAAAACCTATCAGATTAACAGCAGATTTCTCAGCAGAAACCCTACAAGCCAGAAAGGACTAGGGTCCTATCCTTAGCCTCCTTAAAGAAAATAATTGTCAGCCAGGAGTTTTGTATCCAGCAAAACTAAGCTTCATAAATTAAGGAAACATAAGTTCTTTTTCAGACAAACAAATGTTGAGACAATATGCCACTACCAAGTCAGCACTACAAGAAATGCAAAAAGGAGTTCTAAATTTTGAAACAAACCTTAAAATTCACCAAAATAGAACCTCCTTAAAGCATAAATCTTACAAGGCCTATAAAACAATAACACAATGGAAAAAACAAGGTATTCAGGCAACAACTAGCATGATGAATAGAATAGTACCTCACATATCAATACTAACGTTGAATGTAAATGGCCTAACTTCTCCACTTAAAAGATACAGAATTGCAGAATGGATAAAATTCCACCAACCAAGTATGTGCTGTCATCAAGAGACTCACCTAATACATAGGCCTCACATAAACTTAAGGTAAAGGGATGGAAAAAGGTTCCATGAAAATGGAAACAAAACACAAGCAAGAGTAGCTATTCTTATATCAGACTACAGAGACTTTAAAGCAATAACAGTTAAAAAAGACAAAGAGAGGGCAGGCATGGTCACTCATGCCTGTAACCCCAGCACTTTGGAAGGCCAAGGTGGGTGGATCACACAGTCAGGAGATCAAGACCATCCTAGCTAACATGGTGAAATCCTATCTCTACTACTAAAAAAAAAAAGAAAAGAAAAAAAAAAGACAAAGAGAGATATTATATAATGATTAAAAGACTCATCCAACAGGAAACTATCACATGGAACCAAAAAAGTGCCTGCATAGCCAAAGCAAGACTAAGCAAAAAGAACAAATCTGGAGGCATCACATCACTGGATTTCAAACTATACCACAAGGCTATAGTGACCAAAACAGCATGGTACTGGTATAAAAATAGGCACATAGACCAATGGAATAGAATACAGAACCCAAAAATAAAGCCAAATACTTACAGCCAACTGATCTTTGACAAAGCAAACACATAAAGTGGCAAAAAGATACCCTATTCAAAAAATGGTGCTGGGATACTTGGTAAGCCACATGTAGAAGAATGAAACTGGATTCTCATCTCTCACCTTACACATAAATCAACTCAAGATGGATCAAAGACTTTAAGACTTGAAACCATAAAAATTCTAGAAAATAACATGAGAAAATCTTTTCTAGATATTGACTTATGCAAATAGTTTATGACCAATAATTCAAAAGCAAATGCAACAAAAACAAAAATAAATCAATGGGACTTAAACTAAAAAGCTTCTGCACAGCAAAAGAAATAACCAGCAGTGTTAAAGACAACCCAGAGAGTGGGAGAAAGAAAATCTTTGCAAACTATGTGTATTAGCCAATTATCATGCTGTTATGGAGAAATACTGGAGACCAGATAATTTATTTTTAAAAATGTTTAATGGACTTACAGTTCTGCATGGTTTGGGAGACCTCAGGAAACTTACAATCATGGCAGAAAGTTCTTCTTCACAGAGTGGTAGGAGAAAGAATGAGTTCTGAGTGAAGGAGGAAGCCCTTTATAAAATCATCAGATCTCATGAGAACTCACTCACTATCACAAGAACAGCATGGGGGAAACTGCCCCCATGATTCAATTGTCTCTACCTGGTCCTGACCTTGAAACATGGGAATTATCACAATTCAAGTTGAGATTTTGGGTGGGGACACAGCCAAACCATATCTTTCTGCCACTGCACTCCCAAATCTCATACCCTTACATTTCAAAACTCAATCATACCTTTTCAACCATCTCTCAAAGTCTTAACTCATTTCAGCTTTAACCCAAAAGCCCAAGTCCAAAGTCTTATCTGAGTCAAAGCAACTCCCTTCCATCTATGAGCCCATAAAAGCAAAAGCAAGTTAGTTACATCCTAGATACATTGGCAGTACAGGCATTGGGTAAATACAACCATTCAAAATGCGAGAAATTGGTCAAAATAAAGGGCCTACAGGCTCCACGCAAGTGTGAACTCCAACAGGTCAGTCATTGTATTAGTCTGTTTTCATGCTGGTGACAAAGACATACCCAAGATTGGGTAATTTATACAAAAAAAAAAAAAGGTTTATTAAACTTACAGTTCCATGTGGCTGGGGAAGCCTGACAATCATGACAGAAGGCAAGGAGGAGCAAGTCACATCTTACATGGATGGCAGCAGGCAAAGAGAGAGCTTCTGCAAGGAAACTGCCTCATAAAGCCATCAGATCTCATAAGACATATTCACTATCATGAGAACAGCACAGGAAAGACATGCCCCCATGATTCAATTACCTCCCACTGGGTCCCTCCCACAACATGTGGGAATTCAAGATGAGATTTGGGTGGGGACACAGTCAAACTATATCTGTCATTAAACCTTAAAGTTCCATAATAATTTTCTTTGACTCTATGTTTTATATACAAGGAACACTGATGCAACAGCTGGGCTCCCACAGCCTTGGACAACTCTGCCTCTGTGGTTTTGTGAGTACAACCCCCTACCAGCTGCTTTCATGGGCTGACATTGAGTGTCTGCAGCTTTTCCAGGCACAGAGTGCAAGCTACCATTCTGGGGTCTAGAGGATGCTGGCCTTCTTCTGACGCTCAACTAGGCAGTGCTCCAGTGGGGACTCTGCGGGGGGGCTCCAATCCCACATTTCCCTTCTGTAGTGCCCTAGAAGAGGTTCTCCACGAGAGCTTCGTCCCTGTATCAAACTTTGCCCTGGACATCCAGACATTCCCATACATCCTCTGAAATCTAGGTGAAGGTTCCAAACCTCAATTCTTGTCTTCTGCACACCTGCAGGCTCAACACCACATGGAAGTTGCCAAGTATGGGGTTTGCACCCTCTGAAGCAATGTCCTGAGCTGTACTGTGGCCCCTTTTAGACATAGCTGGAGCAGCTGGGATGCAGGGTACCAAGTCCTGAGGCTGCACACAGCAGGGGGTCCCTGGGCCCAGCCTAGAAAACCATTTTTCTATCCTAGGCTAGGCTTATGATAGGAGGGGCTGCTGTGAAGGTCTCTGACATGCCCTGGAGACATTTTACCCATTGTCTTGGTGATTAACATTTGGTTCCTCATTATGCAACTTTCTGCAGCTGTCTTGAATTTCTCCCCCAAAAATGGGTTTTTCTTTTCCTCTGCATTACCAGGCCACAATTTTTTCAAATTTTTATGCTATATCACCTCTTAAACAGTTTGCTGCTTAGGAATTTCTTTCATCAGATACCCTAAATCATTTCTCTCAAGTTCAAAGTTCCACAGATCCACAGATCTCTACGTCAGGGACAAAATGCCACCAGTCTCTTTGCATAGCAAGAGTGGCCTTTATTCCAGTTCCCAACAAGTTCTTCATCACCATCTGACCACCTCAGCCTGGACTTTATTGTTCACATCACTATAGCATTTTGGTCAGTCATTTAACAACTCTCTCAGAAATTCCAAACTTTCCCACATCTTCCTACCTTCTAATTCCTTCAAGTCTCTAGAAAGTATCCAACTTTCTCACATTTTCCTGTCTTCTTCTAAGCCCTCCAAACTGTTCCAACCTCTGCCTGTTACCCAGTTCTAAAACTATTTACACGTGTTCAGGTATCTTTATAGCAGCTCTCCACTCCTGGTACCAATTTACTGCATTAGTTTGTCCTCACACTGCTATGAAGAAATATCTGAAACCCAGTTATTTATAAAGGAAAGACGTTTAATTGACACACAGTTCTGTATGGCCGGGGAGGCCTCAGGAAACTTATAATCATGGCAGAAGGCACCTCTTCACAGGGTGGCAGGAGAGAGAATGAATGCTGAGCAAAGGGGAAAGACCCTTATCCCCTTATAAAACCATCAGATCTCATGAGAACTCACTCACTATCATGAGAATAGCGTGGGGGAATGTGCCTCCATGATTCAATTATCTTGACCTGGTCCCCCTTGACACGTTGGGATTATTACAATTCATGATGAGATTTTAGGTGGGGACATAGCCAAACCATATCACTGTGCATCCAATAAAAGACTAATATCCAGAAACTGCAAAGAACTCAAAAAAATCAGCAAATAATAATAATAATAACAATCTCATCAAAAACTGGGCAAAGAACGTAAATAGACAATTCTCAAAAGAAGATGTACAAACAACAAAAAAAGTATGAAAAATGCTCAGCATCACTAATGATCAGGAAAATGCAAATCAAAACCAAAATGTGATACCACCTTACTCTTGCAAGAATGGGCATGATTAAAAGATAAAATATAATAGATGGTGGCATGAATGTGGTGAAAAGGGAACACTTTTACACTGCTGCTGGGAATGTAACCTAGTACAACCAGTATGGAAAACAGTATGGAGATTCCTTGAAGACCTAAAAGTAGATCTACCATTTGATCCAGAATACCACTTCTGAGTATCTACCCAAAGGAAAAGAAGTCATTATATGAGAAACATACTTTCATATGAATGTTTATAGCAGCGCAACTTGTAATTGCAAAACTATGGAACCAGCCTAAATCCCCATCAACCAACAAGTGGATGAAGAAAATACACACACACACACACACACACACACACACACACACACATAATTATTTATTATGTCAATAGATAGCGAAACACATTTACTCATATCCTACCACCTTCCCCCCTTCCCTCAGACCCTGGTAATCACTATTCTTTCTATTCTCTGCTTCTATGGGTTCAACTTTTTTAGATTCCATATGTAAATTGATCATGCAGTGTTTGTCTTTCTGTTTTACTTCTGTTTTATATAACCTAATGACCTCCAGTTCCCTTCATGTTGCTGCAAATAACAGGATTTTGTTTTTTTAAGACTGAATCATATGTTATTGTGTCTATATAACACATCTTTATACATCTGTTGATGAACACTTACATTGGTTCTATGTCTTAGCTATTGTGAATAAAATTATCAATTTCTAAAAAGTAATTGCTCTGAGAAAAGGTAGAAGAAAACATTTCTTATTTTTACAGGTAGAATTAAGCCTCTCATTTCTAATTTGTCTTTGCTCCTACTGTTATCTGACCCTTTACAGGATATAGGAACTCTCTTGAAACATCAGCAATATATCATATCCCTTCCTCCCCAGTTGGTCAAGCAACTGGTAGAGAACAGGACCAGATAAATAGACTGTTTGTTAAAGAAAGAAAGAGTTCTCTGCAATTCAAAATCTCTGGCCACATGAAATTGAACTACTTGGCAGAACATGTTTTCTAATAGGTGTTTTCCACAGAACCTTGATTTACATTTGATTGGCTGCTCTTGTTGTAGCCAAAGGTGATGCCCTTCCATAACCACCACAACAAAAGTAGCCCCCCAGGCCTGCTGAAAATCTGTCCCATTGTCCAGCATATCTCTGAATAGAACCCCTCAGAATCTGTAGTTGCTGTCTTTACTTATTTATTATTATTTCCTGCTATTATTATTATTTCTCAGTCTGTGAAGACAGAAAACTTTTCTTTCTTTTTCAATTAAGAGATAAAATTGTCTTCTTATTTCCAATATGTTTAAGTAACTACAAGAGTGGTAGACATATAGTGGGCCCTCAATAAATATTTGTTGAACTAATGAATGAAAAAAATAAATACATTATGCACCCAAAACTCTGAAAAGGCAGAACTGTGAATCAGAGTAGCATTCTTCTATTTTAAACTGAATTCCCTCAAATGAGTGCAATTTTAACCACCATGTAAGTATTTACTTGGGCATCCCAGTACTCAATACCTGAGTCTCGAAATAATATGCAGCACAAATGTCTCAATGGCCTAGGCAGAACGATTTCATTTGAATATGTCCACATCAGGAGGATCCACATGGGAGGATTCTCTTTACCATTTATATGTCTCACAAAATAGTTTTGGAAAATCACCACCAGCAATAACTCTAGGCTGCAGTGAAAAAAGGCAGTGGTCCTGAGACCTGAACTCAGCTCTAGATCAAGTGGATCTGGTAGATATCTCCACCCCAAAATAACAGAATAATTATTCTTATCACCACACAGCACTTCCTCTAAAACTGATCACATAATTGGAAGTAAAACACTCCTCAGCAAATGCAAAAGAACTGAAATCATAACAGTCTCTCAGATCAAAGCACAATCAAATTAGAACTCAAGATTAAAAAATTCACTCATAATGCATAACTACATGGAAATTGAACAACCTGTTCTTGAATGACTCTTGGGTAAATAATGAAATTAAGGCAGGAATCAGGAAGTTCTTTGAAACTAATGAGAACAAAGAGACAATGTACCTGAATCTCTGGGACACAGCTAAAGCAGCGTTAAGAAGAAAATTTATAGCATTAAATGCCCACATCAAAAAGCTAGAAAGATCTCAAGTTAGCAACCTAACATCACAACTAAAAGAACTAGAAAAGCAAACAAACTCCAAAGCTAGTAGAAGGCAAGAAACAACCAACATAAGAGCTGAACTGAAAAAGATATGAAAAATCATTCAGAAAAATCAATGAATCCAGCTTTAACCCAAAATTCCAAGCCCAAAGTCTCATCTGAGTCAAAGAAAGTCACTTCTGCCTATGAGCCCATAAAAGCAAAAGCAAGTTCGTTACATCCTAGATACAATGGAGGTACAGGTATTGGGTAAATATATCCATTCCAAATGGGAGTTTGGAAAAAATTAGTTTCAAAAAAATTTTTTGAAAAAATTAATAAAATAGACTGTAAGCTGGACAAAGAAGAGAAGAGCTAAATAAAGACAATCAGAAATGATAAGGGAGATATCACCACTGACTCCACAGAAATACAACCATCAGAGGATATTATAAATACCTCTAAGCACATAAACTAGAAAATCTAGAAGAAGTGGATAAATTCCTAGACACATACACCCTCCCAAGCCTGAACCAGAAAGAAATTGAATCCTCAAACAGATTGATAATGAGTTCTGAAATGGAGGCAGTAATAAATAGCCTAGTAACCGAAAAAAAAGCCCAAGACCAGATTGATTCACAACTGAATTCTACCGAAGGTACAAAGAAGAGCTGGTGCCATTTCTATTGAAATGATTCCAAACAATTGAAAAGAAGGAACTCCTCTGTAACTCATTCTATGAGGCCAGCATCATCCTGATACCAAAACCTGGCAGACACACAAGAAAAAAAAAATGTCAGACCAATATCCTTGATGAACATCAATGCAAAACTTCTCAATAAAATACTGGCAAACCAAACCAGCAGCACATCAAAAAGCTTAACCACCATGATCAAGTTGGCTTCGTTCCCAGGATACAAGGTTGGTTCAACATATGCAAATCAATAAATGTGATTAACCATATAAACAGAACTAAAGACTAAACCACATGATTATATCAATAGATGCAGAAAAGGCCTTTTACAAAATTCAACATCCCTTCATGTTAAAAACTCTCAATAAACTGGGTATTGAAGGGACATACCTCAAAATAATAAGAGCCATATATGATAAGCCCACAGCAATTATCATAATGAATGGGCAAAAGCTAGAGGCATTCCTCTTGAAAAACAGTGTAAGGCGAGGATGTCCTTGCTCACCATTTCTATTAAACATAGTTTTGGAAGTTCTGGACAGTGAAATCAGGCAAGAGAAAGAAATAAAGGGTATTCAAATAGGAGGTGAGGGAGTCAAATTATCTTTGCAAATGACATCATTCTATATTTAGAAAACCCCATCATCTCAGCCCAAAATTTTCTTAAGCTGATAAAAGCAACTTCAGCAAAGTCTCAGGACATAAAGTCAATGTACAGGAATTGCTAGCATTTTTATACACCAACAACAGGAAAGAGCCAAATCATGAATGAACTCTCATTCACAATTGCTACAGAAAAAAAAATACCTAGGGATATAGCTAACAAGGAAAGTGAAGGACCTCTTCAAGAAGAACTATAAACCACTTTCCAAAGAAATAAGAAAGGACATAAACAAATGGAAAAACCAACCATGTTCATTGTTAGGAAGAATCAATTATCATGAAAATGGCCACACTGTACAAAGTAATTTGTAGATTCAATACTATCTTCATTGAACTACCATTTACATTCTTCACAGAATTAGAAAAAAAACTATTTTAAAATTCATAAGGAACCAAAAAAGAGCCCAGAGAGCCAAGATAATCCTAAGCAAAAATAAAACTGGAGGCATCATGTTACCCAACTTCAAACTATACTACAGGGCTACAGTAACCAAAACAGCATGGTAGTGGTATAAGAATAGATGCATAGACCAATGGAAAATAATACTCAGAAATAATACTGCACAACTACAACCATCTTATCTTCCACAACCTGACAAAAACAACCAACAGGGAAAGAATTCCCTATTCAATAAATGGTGCTGGGAGAACTGGTTAGCCATATGCAGAAAATTGAAACTGAACCCCTTCCTTACACCATATACAAAAATTAACTCCAGATGGATTAAAGAGTTAAATGTAAAACTCAAAACTATAAAAACCCTAGAAGAAAATCTAGGCAATACCATTCAGAACATAGGCAAGGGCAAAGATTTCATGATAAAAATGCCAAAAGCAATTGCAACAGAAGCCAAAATTGGCAAATGGCACCTAATTAAACTAAAGACCTTCTGCACAGCAAAAGAAACTATCATCAGCCTGAAGAACAACCTGCAGAATGAGAGAAAACTTTTGCCATCTATCCATTTGACAAAGGTCTAATATCCAGAGTCTACAAGGAACTTAAATAAATGTACAAGAAAAAAAAAAAAAAAACATGAAAAAGTAGGCAAAAAGACATGGAAAGACACTTCTCAAAAGAAGATATACATATGGCAAATAAACATGAAAAAATGCTCAGCATCACTGATCATTGGAGAAAGCAAATCAAAACCACAAAGAGATACCATCTCATGCCAGTCAAAATGGCTGTTACTAAAAAGTCAAAAAATAACAGATGCCGGTGAGGTTGCGGAGAAAAATGAATCCTTTTACACTGTTGGTAGAAGTGTAAATTTATTCAACTATTATAGAAGACAGTATGGTGATTCCTCAAAGAGCTAGAGACAGGAATATCATTTGACCCAACAATCCCATGACTAGGTATATACCCAAAGGAATATAAATCATTCTATTATAAAGATACATGCATGAATACATTCATTGCAGTATTATTCACAATAGCAAAAACATAGCATCAACCTAAATGTCCATTAATGATAGACTGAATACATAAAGTGGGGTAAACATACACCATAGAATACTATGCAGCCATATAAAAGAACAAGATTACATCCTTTGTAGGGATGTGGATGGAGCTGGAAGCCATTATCCTCAGCAAACTAATTCTGGAACAGAAAACCAACCACCTCATATTCTTACTTATAAGTGGGAGCTGAATGATGAAAACATATGGACACATGGTGGGAAACAATACACACTGGGGCCTGTTGTGGGGTGTTGTGGGGAGGGAGAGCATCAGGAAGAGTAGCTAATAGATACTGGGCTTAATACCTAGGTGATGGGATGATCTGTGCAGCAAACCACAATGGCACACATTTACCTATGTAACAAACCTGCACATCCTGCACATATATGGCTGAACTTAAAAGCTGAAGAAAAAAATTAATTCAGCAAAAGTTTAAAAAAGCAACTATGCCTTCCCACTCCTACAAAGCCTTCCCTTAGAGATCAGAGGTAGAAACACAAGGCACCTGCCTGAGAGCCCCCTCATCATCATTATTATTTTACTTTGAACTCAGTTCAAGTCTCACTTACTCCTCCTCCCTTCCCTCTCTGAATTAAACGTGGTGATTGTTTTCCTCAAATATCCCACTGGGAAAAGAAGGGGCCTCAGTCAGGACCCTTCTGGCAGATGAGAGCTGGCAGACGAGAGGAGAGAAATAAAATCCATCTTTAAAGTGATCCTGTGGTTTGCCTGCAGGGTTTTCTCTGCTTTCCTCATGTTTCTCAGTGATGTCCAGCCCAAATATCTATATTCTCTAAAACAGAAATAAGTTGTCCCCTCAAGATCAATACAGAAATAACTGACATTTCCTTCAGACATTAAATTTTCATCTTGGTGAGGAAAACACAAGGAATGAGGGGTGGGGAATGCGGAGAATAATTCCTGGAGTAAAACTGACTTTCAGCTACATCTTAAATGGCAAAGACTCTGACATGAATCAAATGTCTAAAAAGCTACAGAATCTACATCTAACTTTTGGGGAAAATTCCCTGTAAATGTCCAACTATGAGGAAGGATCTGGGTTATTCATTTCTTTACCAAGTATAATATAAAGGGAATATTCTAAACAATAACAATAGTCAACATTTATGGTACATTGTCTATATGTCAGGCAGACTCCTAAGCCATTTGCATTCATGATTTATTTAATTCTACATAATCTTGTGTGGCTTTTCCTATTGTTGGGATTGCTATTTTACAGGTGAGAAAACAACAGCTCACAGAGATAAAGTTGCACACCCAAGATCATACAGCTAATAAGCTGAGATAAGCTGAGATGTGAACTCAGACCTGTTGATTCCAGAGCTACAAGTCCACTGTACCACCTTGAATAGAAAGAATATGCAGAAAGAGAAGAATGAGAGGGAAGAAAATAAATTTGGCACTTCTTTCCTACCCAGGATTCTAGTAACCTGGTTGAGATGGTCTTGTAGGATCCTACGCATGGAGGCTTTCAAAGACAAGCAGTTTACCCACTTCTAGGCTTTTTTTTTGTTTTTGTCTTTTAACTGAGTCAAGTCTCTGAGTAACTGAATTCACTTGCCTACACATCATAATTGGACAAGGTACAGAATGGATCTGACCTACTTTAGAATCAATTTTGATGTACCCCATAGACTCTTTCAAGCTACTTTACAAATATCATTTTGTTTTTGTTAAACACATTTAATTGCTCCCGGAGTGTTAACAGATGACACTGCCTCCCAGGCAGAATTTGCCAAGATTGGAGCTGCTGTGCAATATTGTTTTTGCAAGAAAATCCCTAAGTCTTGGTTTTAGACAACCTCAAAAACAGTCCCCAGAGAAGAACACTAAGAGCATTTCAGAGGTCTGGCTATGAATTTTAACCCTCAAATGTAGTGTGTTACCAAAAGGCCCCTGTGACACAGTGCACTTATTAATCAGATTTAAGACTCTCCTCTCCCCTCAACTCTGTATCCCAGCCTTAATATTTTTTTATTCAGACAAGAATCTAAAATTGGATTTGAAAGATGGCATCTATTTTTAAATATACCCCTTAGAATTAACTAGTGGAAGGCACAGAATCTGTGATCAGAGCACAGTACCATCTGGGTGAGAGAGATTCACTTATTCAATCTCATAGTCAGGCACCGGGAGGTATTTAGTCCCTGCTATGAACCAGGTACTTGTGCAGGATGCTGTTGATATACTGACAAAAAGAA
>NW_012108886.1:879140-896144 GCF_000951045.1 Mandrillus leucophaeus
ATGTCCAGCCCAAATATCTATATTCTCTAAAACAGAAATAAGTTGTCCCCTCAAGATCAATACAGAAATAACTGACATTTCCTTCAGACATTAAATTTTCATCTTGGTGAGGAAAACACAAGGAATGAGGGGTGGGGAATGCGGAGAATAATTCCTGGAGTAAAACTGACTTTCAGCTACATCTTAAATGGCAAAGACTCTGACATGAATCAAATGTCTAAAAAGCTACAGAATCTACATCTAACTTTTGGGGAAAATTCCCTGTAAATGTCCAACTATGAGGAAGGATCTGGGTTATTCATTTCTTTACCAAGTATAATATAAAGGGAATATTCTAAACAATAACAATAGTCAACATTTATGGTACATTGTCTATATGTCAGGCAGACTCCTAAGCCATTTGCATTCATGATTTATTTAATTCTACATAATCTTGTGTGGCTTTTCCTATTGTTGGGATTGCTATTTTACAGGTGAGAAAACAACAGCTCACAGAGATAAAGTTGCACACCCAAGATCATACAGCTAATAAGCTGAGATAAGCTGAGATGTGAACTCAGACCTGTTGATTCCAGAGCTACAAGTCCACTGTACCACCTTGAATAGAAAGAATATGCAGAAAGAGAAGAGTGAGAGGGAAGAAAATAAATTTGGCACTTCTTTCCTACCCAGGATTCTAGTAACCTGGTTGAGATGGTCTTGTAGGATCCTACGCATGGAGGCTTTCAAAGACAAGCAGTTTACCCACTTCTAGGCTTTTTTTTTGTTTTTGTCTTTTAACTGAGTCAAGTCTCTGAGTAACTGAATTCACTTGCCTACACATCATAATTGGACAAGGTACAGAATGGATCTGACCTACTTTAGAATCAATTTTGATGTACCCCATAGACTCTTTCAAGCTACTTTACAAATATCATTTTGTTTTTGTTAAACACATTTAATTGCTCCCGGAGTGTTAACAGATGACACTGCCTCCCAGGCAGAATTTGCCAAGATTGGAGCTGCTGTG
Source organism: Mandrillus leucophaeus (assembly GCF_000951045.1). Taxonomy (NCBI): domain Eukaryota; kingdom Metazoa; phylum Chordata; class Mammalia; order Primates; family Cercopithecidae; genus Mandrillus; species Mandrillus leucophaeus. The sequence goes on from NW_012108886.1 coordinate 880,150, forward strand.
CAATATTGTTTTTGCAAGAAAATCCCTAAGTCTTGGTTTTAGACAACCTCAAAAACAGTCCCCAGAGAAGAACACTAAGAGCATTTCAGAGGTCTGGCTATGAATTTTAACCCTCAAATGTAGTGTGTTACCAAAAGGCCCCTGTGACACAGTGCACTTATTAATCAGATTTAAGACTCTCCTCTCCCCTCAACTCTGTATCCCAGCCTTAATATTTTTTTATTCAGACAAGAATCTAAAATTGGATTTGAAAGATGGCATCTATTTTTAAATATACCCCTTAGAATTAACTAGTGGAAGGCACAGAATCTGTGATCAGAGCACAGTACCATCTGGGTGAGAGAGATTCACTTATTCAATCTCATAGTCAGGCACCGGGAGGTATTTAGTCCCTGCTATGAACCAGGTACTTGTGCAGGATGCTGTTGATATACTGACAAAAAGAACGAACCATAGTCCCTGCCCTCACAGAGTTTATAATCTATGAAAAGAATCACACCAATAAATGTATAACACAATTTTGTTGTAATAAATGGTATAACAAAATAGTGAATGGTGCTACGAGATAGTGCAAAGAGAATTTGGGCAGAAAGTTCAGGGATGTAATCATTAAGTTTAGATTAGAAGGTATTAATTATGAGAAGAGGGACAGAAAACCAGGAGATTTAGGCACTAATGGAGAGAAGAGATTGGAAGGGCAATAGTGATAATAGATGCCAGTGGATCTCAAATACATCTTGTACAAAAACAGCTTTTTTTTTTTTTTTTTTTTTTTGAGACGGAGTTTCGCTCATGTCACCCAGGCTGGAATGCAATGGTGCGATCCTGGATCACTGCAACCTCTGCCTCCCACATTCAAGTGATTCTCCTGCCTCAGCATCCCAAGTAGCTGGGGTTACAGGTGTCTTCCACCACACCCAGCTAATTTTCATATTTTTAGTAGAGATGGGGTTTCACCGTGTCAGTCAGGCTGGTCTCAAACTCTTGACCTCAGGTGATCCACCCGTCTCAGCCTCACAAACTGCTGGGATTGCAGGCCTGAGTCACCGTGCCCGGCCAAACAATTCAATTTCTACTTCTATTGGTGTCACAGGCTATTTGAGTTGGAATGATCTTCCAGATTACCTCACCTAGTCTCTTACCCATTGTAAGAATCTCTACTTCTATTTATTCATTCATTTATAAAACATTTCTAAGCTTTTCTAGGCTCTGGAGATATGCAAATAGAGAAAAAAAATGTTCCTGCCTGCCTGAAATTAATGTTCTAGTACAAAGAATCAGACAACAAACAAACAACAGAATATGTAAAACAACATATAGAATATGTAAAAGGCTGGAAGAGTTACAGAGAAAAGAAAAACAGAGTAAGATGCAGAGGAAGTTTGTTGGTGGCTATTTAAATACAGAGGTCTAGAAAGTCCTTATTGGTATGAAGAAGTCACTGGGGTAGAAATTTGAAAGAAATAGGCAAGGAAGAACATGCAGCAATCAGGAGGAAGAGCATTCCAGGCAGAGGAGAGAACAAAAGTGAAGTCCCCAGGCAGGTGCATGTTACTGTGTTCTAGGGGCAGTAAGGAGGCCAATGTGGCTGGGGCTGAGTGAACAAAGTCAAAAGAGGAGTAGGGAAGAAGTGCAAAGTGGGAATAGGAAAACAGTTCATGTGGGGCCTTGGAAGCCTTTGTAAATGGACTTCTGCTTTCCATGAGATGGGAAACTCATGGGAGCCCTTAAGCAGGGGGTGACATGAAAGGACTTTGATATTTAAAAGGGCACTTTGGAGACTGTGTGAAAACATTGAGTGCAGAGGTCAGAGCAGAAGCAAGGATAGAGGTGGGACAGAAGGCTATTGCAATAATGAAGGCAAACAGATTAGGATGGTTTGAACCTGATGACAGTGGTAGAGAGGGTGAAAGTAATTGTACCCTGGACATGTAAGGAAGGTAGGGTTAACAAGATTGGCTAATGGATTGGACATGGGGTGTGAGAGAAAGAAAGAGACGAGACCAAGATGACTTCGAGGTTTATGGTCTGAGCAACTAGAAAAATGTAGCTACCATGAACTGAAATTGAAATTATGGGAGGAAATCATCTGGGGAAGAGGAATATGAAGAGTATAGATTTGCACATGTTAAGCAAAAGCTGACTATTACAGAGTTAGTGAGATATGGAGTAGGCAGTTGGTTTTATGGAAGGAGATTGAGATTTCAGGGAAGAGATACATACAATTGGGAATACAGGATGAGATTACGTAGGTAGGCCACGTACACAGGGAAATGTGGAAGTCCAAGGATTGAGATCCATAAAGCTATTATTCAGGCAACCTAGTTCCTTATGTATTTATTTCACAAATGCCGAATACCTCCCAAGTACCAAAAATATGATATCAAGAAGTGGAGACTCTTTCCCTACCCTTTGATTCTAGACTGGTGTTATGACTTGCTTTGACCAATAGAATGTAGTACAAGTGACAATGTGCTCGTTTTGGGCCTAAGCCTAAAAAGGCCTGGCAGGCTTCCATTCTGTCTCTTAGGGTCCTGCCACCACCACATATGTTAGCCTGCTGGAGGATGACAGCCAGCCAACCTCCAGACATGTGAGTGAGGCCAACCTAAACCAGCCAGCCCTCAGCCAGCCCAGCAGCTGAACACAGATGCATGAGAAAGGCCAGTCTGTATTACCTGAACGCAGCCCAGAAGAGCAGCACCACCTAGTGGGTCCTTAGTCTCATGAGAAATAGTAGATGGTGGTTGTTTGCAGTCACTAACATGCGGAGTGGTTTTCGATGTAGTAACAGCTAATTAATCCGACTTTTGTCCTCCCAATCCTACATGTGCAAATTCTACCCATTCCATTTCAAATATACCATCCTCCGTGAAGTATTGTCTGATACTGACAGCAATAAGTCAGTTGTTTTTCCTCTGACACCCTATAGCATTTAATCTGTATCTTTTGGTATTTGTCAGAATAGGTTAAAACCATGCTGCTATAACAAATTTTTGTGACTTTGTATAAAAAAAGATTTATTTCTTGCTCATGGTACAGGACTGATGAGACTTGCCAGGGAGTTCTGCTTCACATATTCTCTCAGGCTACCACCCTGATGCAAGCAGCACCTTCTTGGAAACACTGTCTCAGATCTAGACCTCAGACAACTCATGAAGAACTCATACCTGCTCTTCGTCTCTTCTGCTCACTGACCATTGTCTAGGCCTGGTCATGTGTCCTCATCTAACTGCAAGAGAGCTGGAAAATCAGGGGGAGCACATGGATACTTGTCCACGTCTATGCCATCATTTCTCATGGTACTATTTCTTTATGCCTGTATGCCTTTGATTTGCACAGTTTTCTTTCTTATACCGAATGTGGTATATCCTCGCCCAGGACTCGTTTCATGAACATGCATCCTGTGCAGTCTCACAGGGCCCCCATGCTTAAAACTCCTCACTTAGTTTAATAATTTGATATCACCATTTTGAAATTCTTAATGAGTTTCAACAAGAAGCCTCTCATTTTCACTTTGTCCTGAACCCTGCAAATTATATAGCTGATCTTGTTCATACCTAATCTAGTAATTCTCAACCCAGAGTGCTCACTGGAGGAATTTTTTAAAATATAGACACCCAAGCACCACCTGAGAACAAATTACATCAAACTCTGGGAATGAGGCCCTGGCAATGTTTATTTTTGTTGTTGTTGTTGTTGTTGTTTTTACAAATTATAACATTTTGTCAGAGTTGAGCATCACAGCCCTAATGTTATGGCCCAGGTAACCTCTTCAGACATTTTCTTAAAACAAAATATGGTGGGAAATAGAATTTTTTAAAAATCAAAGATAATAGAAAAGTATTTAAGAGGTAAAATTTCTTTTTTGTCCACTTCCAATCACTAGTCTTTCTTTCCAAATGAAATAATTGTGAGCAATTTTTAAGTAGTAATATTCCAGAAACGTGTATCAGCATAGACAATTTGAATATCAAAATTAAAAGATACAGTAATGGATTATAACTTATTGAATAAATTAGGAAACTCTGAGTCCATATTGATTTAAATAAATGAATGGATAAACTGAAAGTTTGATTATAAACTGTATATTTACATAGTTTCAAAGATTTTCCCCATCAAATACTTACGAATTTCAAAGGGAAAGAGCGTAACTGCACAATGAAGTCTGGCTGACAACACCTTAATCATGTGATCAAAATGAACATCATCGTCAATAAAGAGACAAATCATGCACCACCCGATAGGATGCAGCAAGAAAGACACGGCATCGGCTCTGTAATATTTCTCCCAAAAATGTACAACTTCAATCTAATCATGAGGAAAATTCAGACAAAGACAAATTAAGAAACATTCTACAAAATAACTGTAGTTTCCAGTGTATCCAGGTCATGAAATTAAAGTCTGAAGAACTGTTTCAGACTGAAAGGGACTAAGGAGACAAGACAACTAAATGCAACACATGATTCTGAACTGGATCTTTTTGCAAAAGGACGATGATGTCATATCTATCTTAGAGAAACAATAGCACATATATGCAAAGATAGATATACAAGGTTGTTCACAATGGCATTGTTTTCAGTAGCAAGAAAAGTAAGAATACAATCTAAATATCCATCAACGGGGAAGAGATAAATTATGACAAGTCATGCTGTGTAAAATAGAGAGTAATCACATGTAATTACCTAGAAAATATTTGACGTATTATTATCTGAAAAATACACATTTTAAACTAATACATACATCATGGTTCTATTTTTAATAAATGCATACATATATATATATATATATATATAAAGCTTGTAGTAGTAAAAAGATTACTTCTGAGGATAAAAGAATTTCACTTCTTGTATGACATACATATAACTTTTAAGGTAGGCTATTACGAATTTTAACTTTTTATTTTTCAGTATTTTTCAAGCAATAAACTTTTATGCAAGATTGACAATTGACCTTCCTTTTGGCTGTTGTAGTTTAGCCAGTCAATAATTTTTTGTAACGACCCTTGAAGAAATTTATGAGAGCTTTTAATTTTAAGGAACTTCCCGATTAAGTCTTCTGAGTTAAGCAGCATAAAGCATAAATAAAAAACTTTACTTAGCAAATAAGCTCAAGTTGTTTTTAAAAAAAAAACAAAAAAAAACAAAAAAAAAAACCCAGAAAACCTAGAATAAAAGGAATAAAGTATCTCCAAGTAACTTACATTTCAGTAAAGAATCAATGTTCCTAATTTCAAGAAATTCAAAGCTGCCATGAACTAATTACTATGCATTGAATTCCTCCAAAAGCTGATCTATTACACGTTTGTGTGTATCTCTCTTTAGGCATAACATAGAGAAATTGGGGAAGATGGCGGAGGGAGGGGAGCACTACTGTAAGCTGTTTTCCTCCCTCCTTCCACAAAACAATAATTTTGGTGTGAAAAGGATTTGCAAAACAAACACCAAGCTGCATAGGGCTTTGTGTTTTGAAGCCATAAGCAGGAAAATCCATTTAAGAAACCTCTTTCTGCCTGCTGAGATAAACAGGTTCTAAGTGCCCTACATAAATCTCCAAACCATGGAGGAAAATAACCTCAAACTTTTTCTCTTTATTTGTCCCCAATTAAAGTTCAAAGTAGGGGATTTATAATCCCCATCTAAACAGAGCATCTGCAATTGGTAGCCTGACATAAATATCTAGCTTTAATGCTATAATAAACGGACAAGAAGGGTCAACTCCACATCTTTATACAGAAGGGAAAATGATACCAACATTCAGCACTCCACCAAGACATTACTTACTAAGATGCCACAGCAGATATTTGGCATTTTGCCTCCCCAACATCCATTCCCTCTGTCTAATGTCACCTGTATTTCCACACTGAGAATTCATTTCTCCTCCAGGATGCGTAGTATTGGAAAACCAATTCCAGCTGATCATTTTTAATGACAAAAGGAAAAGATCAGATCCTCCTTATCCCTGCCCAGTACAGCCAGAGGGTGAGCACCTGACCCAACCTCTGCCTGGGCATATGTGAGGGTGAGGTGCACTACAGGTGATTAAGCTACTGTCTCACAGCTCAAAATTCACCTTCACTACCCACCTTTGTCTTGCTGGACCTGGGACCTTGGAGATTGTATTTCTCAGGGCCAGGTGGCTTCCCGATTCACTCTGTCAATAGGGAAACTGGAAGGCAGGAGGAGAGAAGCGACTTGCTCCTCTCCCTTCAGCATCAGCAGCTGCTGCTCTTCACCAGAGCAGCGGCAGTTCTTTCCAATGACAACTGGTCCTTTACTAGCTTCTTTCCATAGTCCTAGAATCATCCTTGCCTCAGTCCCTCAGAGGTCTGAGCCCCAGCCTTGGCAGAATCCTCTTCCAACTCTCGAGACACCAGCAAAGGTTGGCCAGCATCCTCCCCTCAGAGGTCTAGGATTCAGCTCCTTCATGCATCTCTGCCAAACTTTTGGATTCTGATATCAGCAACTTCTCTGTTTCCCAGCCCTAGGCATGGTAGCTTCTTCCTGCCAGTACTAAGTCTATGTTGCCTTGAGGTTTGTTTTTACGATTACAATTTCCAACTTCTGTGCAACCGTTTCCCCATGTTGAAGTCTCTCCATTAAAATAACTGCCACAGTTTTGTTTTCCTCACTAGCCTCTGACCACTGCAGACACCCTCAGCATGTTGAGCTCTACATGCATTAATAAGGAGGGGAGGCATAGGTTGCACGTTTTTGTTACAAAATGGACATGGTGTAGAGAAGGTCTTGAGGTTTTTCCCATGACAGAACCATTGCCATGCTGCCTCTTTCCAAGTCCTCCTCTCCTCTTTTATTTTCCCTCATCCTCATGCAATTCTCTACCCTCCTTTGAATTCTGTAGGCCCATGAAAACCATCCAAACATTCCTCTTGCTTAGTTTAGTTAAAATTAGTTTCAGTGAATTGTGACTAAGAGCACACACTGCTACTAAGTCATTAAGCAGGAAGGTTTGAGCAAACATCCTCGTTCATTCCATCTTTCATTCCGTATGTGTTCTTTGAGCAGAGTACTTGGGACAAATGAAGTAAACTGTAGGTGACCTGAGTACTTTGTGTTTAAGCTTTAATAAACTAGATAACTGTATCATTAGTTTCTGATGTCCTCCTAATAACAACCCCTGACACATACACATATACAGAGACACAGACATACCATGCTCAGTGTCAGCATTGCCAGGCTCATATTGAAACAGCCATCGAGGAATCACTAGTTCACAGATTATTGAGTTCATTCTCTTCACTAACCAGGTCTAGAGAAAACAGGAGATAGGCCCAAGGCCATATAGCAAGCAATGAAAGAGTCACAGCCATGACACTGGCTTCTTGTGCACAGTTCGCCCCATCCCACTGCCACCTGGACAACCTGGCATCTCTATCTTAGGGAATCCCAGCACGACACAGAAGTGAGGGGCACTGGGTAGTGAATAGAAGAATATACAACCCTAGTCACTAGAGAAAGTTTCTAACCTTAGGGAAATTCATCTTTATATGTGAAAGTCAGAAGGAAAGAAAAGCAAGAAACCAGCATTCTTCTGGGCTAGATGAGAGGGGCATGCAGTGGGGGAAGAAGACTCAGGTTCAGTCCCTGACTCTTCCACTTATTCTTTTTTGACATATTACTTTACCACAAAGAGTCCCATTCTATTTTCTGTTCAATGAAGATTAAAACAAATGTCCATTCTCCTTTCAAAGTTATTTTAATCAAATATCCTTGTTCTTCCGATATGTGGGCTAAGCACTACTGGAGCAGCTGGGAACACAGCAGTGGGCAAGATAAAACTTTCACCATGCAAGAGTGTATGCCCTCATAGAGTAAGGCAGGCAGTACACAAATAAACTTATAAATAAAGATGACATTTCAGAGAGTGATAAATGTGATAGAAAAAATAGAGTAACTTGACGAAGAGTGGTTGAACTCACTTGGTCAGGAGGTCAGGGAGGGCCTCTTTGAGGAAGTGACACTTGAGCTGACTCATGAGGGAATGAAAAAGAGATGATCTAGGTGGAGAACATTCCAAACAGTGGGAGGAGTGAGTGCAAAGGCCCGCAAGCCAGAGCAAGTTGGTGTTTTGAGGAACAGAAAGAAGGAACAAGTGTAGCTGGGCCCAAGGGAGTGATGGGGAGAGTGAGGTCCAGTTGACTCTGAAGAAACAACACTTTCCACAGCTAGTATTTGTACATGCTTTAAGCATGTATGAAATCAATTGTCCTATTCTCATTAGCCTACTTTATCATTTCAGCCTTTTGTTGCATAACTTCTTGTTCATTTTCAGTGGCCAACGACTTTCTAGGACTTCTACTTTGTTTTCTGTGTGCTCTTCCTCATTCTTTGCCAAATAGGGGCATACAAGTTTCATATAAAGGGACTTTATAATATTTTTCCCATTTGGTGGAAATAATCACACAAATTTATGTCTTGTGGCCATGTACTATGATAGGTAAGCAGCTGAGTTTTGAAATCAGGTCTTGGTTTAAATCTTATGTCTACCACACAGTAGCAATATTAATCTGCACAAGTTAATTAGCTTCTCTAAGCCTTCATTTTCTTTCACCTATAGAATAGACAGCAAGATACCTAACAGAATTTAAAAATTTTTTGTTTTTATTTTAGATTCAAGGGTACATGTGCAGGTTTGTTATATGGGTAAATTCTGTGTCATAGGAGTTTAGTGTACACATTATTTTGTCACTCATGTAATAAGTATAGAACCTAATAGGTAGTTTTTCAACCCTCACCGTCCTCCCAACCTCCACCTTCAAGTAAGCCCTATTGTCTGTTTTTTTCCTTCTTTGTGTCCATGTGCACTCAATTTTTAGCTCCCAGTTATAAGTGACATCTGGCATTTTGTTTTCAGTTCTTGTGTTTAGGATAATGTCCTACAGCTCCATTCAGGTTGCTGCAGAAGACATGATCTCATTGTTATTTATGGCTGTGTAATATTCAATGGTATATATGTATCCCATTTTCTTTATGCAGTCTACTGTTGATGGGCTTTTAGGTTGATTCCATGTCTTCACTATTGTGAATGGTGCTGTGATGAACATACGCATGCATATGTCTTTATGGTAGAACAATTTACATTCCTTTGGATATATGTCCCCCAAATGGGATTGCAGGGTAGAACAGGAGTTCTAAGTTCTTTAGAAATTGCTAAGCAGCTTTCCATGATGACTGGATTAATTTACATTCCCACCAGCAGTGTGTAAGAATTCCCTTTCCCCCTCTACCTCGCCAGTATTTTTGTTTGTTGGTTGGTTTTTTGATCTTTTAATAATAGTCATTCTGGCAGGTGTGAAATTGTATCTCATTGTGGTTTTGATTTGCATTTATCCAATAATTAGTGATGCTGAGCATTTTTTCATATGTTTGCTGGCTGTGTTTATGTCTTCTGTTAGAATCCTGAATGTGTGCAAGGCATAGAGGCTGTCTCACAGAAAGCACTCAGTGAGACTAACTGTAGGTGTTCCTGTCTGCATTGGCATTCCCTCCTTCATCCTAACTTTTCTCTACTAACTTCCTGTTGTTACTTCAAGACTCAGGTCTGATGTCATCTTCTGCAGCATGCCTTCCTTAGATATTCAGGCTGAATCAAGGTCTCCCGTTATCTTAAGCCTTACCACCTAACACATCATATGGAATTTGTTTCCATGCCTATTCTTCTCTTTTACTATTAGCTTCTTCACAGCAAGTAATGTGCTTCACTCATCTTTGCACACCAACCACAGAAACCAATATCTTACACATAATAAATTCCCAATGTGATTGATAAATTCAACTGTGAATCATTTTAGACCAGACACCAGCCACTGATAAACTGTCTCTGACTTGGACATCTCAGTGGCTGTGTAGAGAGAGCAGCCTTGCTGAGGAGGTGTAGGGAAAAGAAAAAGAAAGAAAACTTTACCATCTCTGGTAAGTGATGGTTGTCACCTGTTGTTTGTAACTCAAGGCCTGCATATAAGTGCAGTTTTCTAATTTGCATGACATTAGCTGTTAATGCTAACCCAAAGGAATAATCCTGTTATTGCTCCAAATGCTCCAATCACTGAAGGAGAAAACAGAATCCTTCAAAACAGGATATTGAAAAGAAAGAATTTACCTAATTCCCAAAGAATGCTGGAAATCTGAGTTTTCAAAGTCAGCCAGAAAGCAATTAAATGTCTTTACTATATTAACCTTCTCTAAAATGAGATCTCTAACTCCTTTCTGAAGTAGCCTCTGTCTGTGCACAACTAAAATAGTCCCCACTATAATAGAAGACACTATTTCGTGGGAGGGATCTTACTTTAGCTCAAAGGACACATATGAGAACCTTGGGTTCAACTTACCACATGAATCCCCGTGTAGCTGACAGTCCCAGAAAAATCTGGGAGGCCTGATGCCCTCTGGAGTTTTGCACGGAGGCCCTTCTCTCCTTGGTTCATTCCTTCCTCCTCCCTCTGATTTTAGAGATAAGAACCCAGTAATCTCAAAACTGCATCAGGTGCGAGAACTCATGCTACTATTAGAGAAATACGGTCTGGCATTTTCACCCAAACATAATTGAAACTGGTCAAAAAGGCAGGAGATGTAGCTCTTTACCTATTTATGAAAAACAGTGCCTCTTGCTCTGAAAATGCTTCTTTCCCCAAGAGCCATCCATCCCCAAAGCAAAACAGTCAGACAAATGTCATGCTGTTTTCTGAGTGGTTGTTATACTCTCATGTCCTCCCTTGCAGAAGAGAAAATGCAAAAATATATTCTTATTTTTTCCTCACCTGAGCCAGGAAGCAGCTTCTGCAGTAATTGAACTGAGGGAATCAAATGTGGTTCACAAATTGATTCTGCCTATCAGAAAAAAGCTCATTTAAATACAATGATTGATACCAACTCAGGACAAAGACACTATTTTCTTTATCCCCCAACAAATAAATCAGTCCTCATTGTTAACATCAGAGGTTTGGGGAAAAAATAGAAAAGAAAGAAGAAAGACAAGAATTCAAGAAGCAAATACAGAGTATATTATTACGCAAACTCTATTTGACTTTCTGCTGCATCCCCAAAGCCTGGTTATAAAGAACATGACAAATCTTCTCTTTTGTAGTACTCTCCTCTATCCTGAGAATTTCAGTGTTCTCTTAACCTCTTTTCATACTCCATGGGCAATCCTAAATAAACCAACCTTGAATAAAGTGCTCCAGCTTCGGGGATTATCTCACTATTTTACAGAGATGTGTCATCTCCTAACATAAACTATCAAGATTTTTATTATTTATTGATAATTCTTAAGTTAGATGCCAAGGGCTTAGCAATTGAAACAGAGAAAACTGTTTAAAAAATATAATAAAATAAATAGCACAAACTTTTCTGTTAGTGATCATTAGTATGAAAGCAGGTTCCACCTATAATTCACTCATTTCCACCTGCTCTCAGAAGCCTCATGCCTATCTTTCTGCAGAAATCACAAAACCTGTTGAATTGCAGCTATTGACTTGGAAATTGAATTTGGAGGAAAATCTCTAGCTCTTTGTGCACCTTCTGCCTCCTGTTTAAAGCTATTTGAGACCCAGAGCTTTTATATCGCCTCTCTTCACTTGTCTGTTTGATGCTGGTTTCTCCCTTTCTTGAGTCTTCCCACCCATAATCACATAATGTGCTGCTTTTTTCTCTGATGCAGCGTTGCTGTCAGCTTCTTGGGAGCAGCACCCATAGTTTATATCTCCCACAGCACCTAGCATGGGGTCAGCAATGTTGCAGTTGCTCAAAAACACTTCCTTGGTGATCCTCCTTTAGTTGTATCCCCACTTCTGCACTGCTGCTCTGTAATATTTCAGGTTAGTTCATCCAATCTCAAATGTATGGGATCAGGTGGGATGCTCTGCACAATTGCCTGGGATTGGCTTACTTCAAGGTTCAACAAAGAAAGAATTGGTTGCCAACATTTAAGAATCAGGAGACTTTAGGTCACATTTCTGACTTCTGGCCTCTCTTTAGGAATTGGATGATTTGACAGTACTGGCCCCCATTCTTGCCCATCAGCAACTCAGTGGAGCTAAGTCGCCTTTACATGGGTCATGTTCTCTAAATCTAGTGGCCCTCAATTCCAGTCCACTTCATTTATTTATTATAAATTTCATATACTTCTGCCTGGTTCAAAAGTTCATGAGTCTGACCAGTCAGTGTCTGCTTTACAGGAAATTCAGATTATTCTCCCCCAAAGCCTATCATCTTTAAAATCTATTTTGTCTAAAACCAAATCCATTGTCTCAGACTCTGGGAATGTTCTATGTTTTTTTCCCCTCCCTATCTTTACTGCTGGCCTCACTGTTCTAACTACCCAGACCTAAAGCCTCTGGGTCTCTCTAGCTCCATCCTATCCCTCACTAAATCTTACACATTCCACTCCAACACATTTTCAAACCCTGTCTCCTCCTTTCCACTTCTACTGCCCTGCTTTCTGGCCTTCTGTACTCCTTACCTGGATCTCCTAAGCTGCCTTCTATCCTTTAGTCTCTGCTCTTCAAATTCATTCTTTACATTTTATCAAGGAGCACAGATCTGATTCTGTTACTTCTCTGTTCCAAAACAAAACAAACAAAACAAAAAAACTCCAAGGTCTCCCTGTTGCCTGAAAACCTTTCTGAACGCCATGGACTCCACCACTGGTGCCCAATTTACCTTGATAGCCTTACCAGCTCTGTATCTTCCAGGGATATCTCTATCCCAGCAGGCTATCCTCCAGTCTCCAAAACAGCTGTGTGCTAGCCCACTCCGAGGCTGAGCTCTAAGCTATGCAAGCCCTTCCATGAGACTTAGGAAAACGCATTCCCCCTCCTGCATGGATGAACTGTTTAAAGAAGACCTGGAGAAAACAACTCAAATTAGTCACTTTTTTTTTCTGTCATGACCAGATTCCAGCCACAGTGACTCAGGATGGGGAGGCTACTTCCTGAGAGAATACAGCCTTCCCCAAACATCCTGAATCATCCCAAACAGAAATCGATTTTGCCTGAGCAAAACCAACCCCTTGTGAACCTCACTATCAATCATTTCTCTGATTTGGCATCCTTGGGACTCAATTTGAAGATTTCCAGCGGGACAGAAAAATTATAGTTTATTTCTTACTTTCAGAAAACAGAATAAGAGCCAATGTGCCTTTTAGGAGTCATACTAGTTATATCTTAATTTATATGTGGTTTTTTTTTGGTTTTTAACAAGGTTTGAATTCCACTGGCCAAATTATTAAACACATGGAAAGTTCTTACAATGGGCTGAGGAAAATGTTGTTTTCAGACCTCCCTTCCCTTGCTCAGCTTTCTATTTCTGTTAATGGGCTTAAAACTAATTAGAGTAAATTAATTCCTCAGAATAATAACAATTGCCAGGGAGTCACAACTAATGCTCTATTCTTAGAGATGAGAGCTTCCTGGGTGCTGGGAAGCAATTACAACTTCTTAATGATCTATGGAAGAAAAGGAGGCTGGATCTGTATCAATTATGTTTTATTTATTTGTTTCAGAAACTTTTAATGAATTTAAGGGGAAAATTATACATCTCAATAGAAAGCGCTTACCCTCTCTGAACTGTGTTCCTCCTGTGGTCACAAGAGGCTCATTAGGCTGGCCTTACAGCACTTGGGACAGTGAGAAAGCTCCACAGAAAATCGTGATGAGCAGCGTTCATTATCTATTCATGAGCACCTTTCTTGCATATTTACCATTTGCAAAATATTGGATGTCATCAGCATATGGGAGTCCAGGAGAAATCTCACCTCCTTGCAAAGACAAAAATGGAAAAGCGTGAGTCTTTCTACCCAGATGAGGGAACCCAATCTGAACGTGACCCCTAGTTGTTCCTTGACTCAGTTTAAATGATGTGAAGCTGAGCTGTACTCTCTGCAGCCCCAATATTTCTGGTTGAACAAAGAACATTAGCACCTAAGGCCAACATCTCTCAAAGTTTCTGTACTATGAATGGTCCAAAAGCTGAAGAAACTCAAGGTTACCTTACCTCCAGTGTCTCTCTTGAATCTATTCCTTTCTGTTCATCTACACAGTTAGAGACTAACTACCAGCCATGCCATCTCTTGTCATCATACATCATTCGTAATATGATTAGTCTCACACTTATCTGTTTCCCATCTCACTGCTCTCTTATCTATTTTCCACATTACAAACTGAGTGATTGTTTTCCTTCCTACAATACAGATCTTATCACCATTGTCATTATTGAAATTATATATCACAATTATCATAAGTCAGGTCTTAATTGTAAGCAAAAATATAAACTCTGGCTAATTAAAGCAGAAATAATGAACTTAATGGATATGGGCTGATTTCCATAATCCCTAGGAAGTCCAGAGAACTATTTCAGAAGCTACACATCCAGGAATCCCTTCTTCTCAGGGATGTATGGTGAAGGCACACAGCCTCCACCGCCACACACTGCCTCTGCAGTTTGTCCTGTTAGCATTCTGAAGCAGTGCTTCAGATGTTACTGCTGGAACCGCTGCCTCTGCTGACTCTAAGAATCACATGCAGCTGCCACCACTAGAATCAACCTCCCCAGAAAGAAGTCTGCGTGGTTGGTTCTTCATTGTATAATATGATTCAGACAAAAGTCTGCTGCATCCAATTAGTGAATTATTAGCTAAATGTTTATAACTTTGCTTCACAGGAGATGGCATTGCCAGGCTTTAAAATGAACTCTGACTCAAAAGATAGGAGATTCTCCAACAAAGAAAAGGTGGCCAGGAATAATAATTGATGTCTATTTTAATAGCATTTATTTAGCACCTACTATATCCCAAAGACTTCATATACATTCTCTTTACAATATTTCAGCAAAATAGATATTTTTTGGCCATTTTATACAATCTTGAACTTTCAGGATCAAGAGAGAACACAAACAAACGATGAAGACTGAAACTGGAAATGTGTTGGTTCATGCAACTGAAATGTGAGTTGTATGAGAGCAAGACTTATTTCTCTCACACAAAGATAAATTCTGAACGCCTTTAGTTGTGCCTGGTACAGATCAGGCATTTAATAAAGCATCCAGCCAGCAAGCTTGATCCAGGGGCTCAAAAGATGTCATTACAATTCAGCATCACCCTATCTCTTTGCTCTGCATCATGTTTTATTCCCTGACAGGTTACATTCCCAAAGGCAAAAAACTTCCCTTTTCCATCACCTCCCTCCATATATACAAGAAATAAGTCTCATTGTCTTGGCCCAAGTCATATACCTATCTCTGAAACAATCAATGAGGCCAACGTGATACAAGGCTCAATTGGCCAACTCTGGGTCATATGACTACCTCTGGAATTTTAGAAAAAGACAACTGAGCTGTATTGACTTAAATAAAGGAGTAAGCATTCTAAAAGTGAAGCCTAGGGTCCTCTGCTAAGAATAAAAGCAGTAGAAATGACATTGGGCATGCAAAGTTAAAAAAATGCCTACAATGTAGAGCACAGTTCCACCTCTGTATAGCATTTTCAGGATTCCAAAGTGCTTGAAAACAAATTCCCTCCTTTGAACTCTCAAAAATGCCATCAGCACAACACGGCCTTATCTTTTTTGTTGTTGTTGTTTATTTTATCTTTATTGTTTTGCCTTTCACATTTAGTTCTATGATTCTTTTTTTTTTTTTCTTGAGATGGAGTCTTGCTCTGTTGCCCAGGCTGGAGTGCAATGGCACTATCTTGGCTCATTGCAACCTCCGCCTCCTGAGTTTAAGTGATTCTCCTGCTTCAGCCTCCCAAGTAACTGGGATTACAGGCACATGCCACCATGCACGGCTAATTTTTTGTATTTTTAGTAGAGACAGGATTTCGCCATGTTGGCCAGGCTGGTCTTAAACTCCTGACCTCAGGTGATGCCCCTGCCTCAGCCTCTGAAAGTGTTGGGATTACAGGCATGAGCCACCGCACCGGCCCTATGATTCATTTTGATTTTATTTTACTTATTTTTTAAAATTTTTTAATATTTTATTATT